>NC_092628.1:55851508-56151508 GCF_039555335.1 Amphiura filiformis | reverse complement strand
TTTTGTACTTTGATTACACCTTTATGTTTGGTATATATCAATGTAAACAAACAGTGACTTTGTTTACATCAATGGCGTCACAAGCCGATATCGTTGAAGTATGATGACGACATTTTGATTGACAGCATATATTAGCATAGATGAATTACATGGACGCACAGAAATATGCCACTTTTGTTATTAATTCCACAGATGACATGATGGAATTGTTCAGGAATTATATACGTCAGCACACTAACAACAAAAACGCTGGACAATACATGTCAGAAGTGCGAAAGATGGCCACAATAATTGACAAAGGGATATCTGCTCTGTTTCAGAACACAGAGTATATTATAAAGTATGATTTCTTGTAATTGTCTCAGTTCAGTTCTATATTTCCAAATGGAGGTTCATTTACAGTACTGCGTCACCTCTGGTCAATATCACATACAATTATACAGACAACAATATAGAAAGTACAAAATGCCAGACTGTCTAATTCTACACCTGTTGACAAATGATGTGAAATATTTGACTGCAATGAAGTTATAAATAAGTTTGTTAAGAACTTTCCAAGTGCCAAAGTTATCATTTCACTCGGTCTCCTGCGTGGTGACGATATTGAACTTGACTCAAAGATCGAAATTGTGAACACTTTACTGAAAAAGTCAGTTTGTGTTGCAAGTAGCCCATTGGTTACTTTTTGTGACCATAGCAACTTCTTGCATAGTGGAGCTGTTAAGGCTCGTCTACTTGCTACAGAACCATATCATCTATCGTCTGAGGGTACAAGTGTATTGTGCAGTAATATCAGTTATAAAACTGAACATTTTCTTGGTATGGATTGTAATCGTAGTTCACGCAAGTAGTTAATGTTGTTTTGTTTTTTATTTGGATGATTGTTTATTTTGTTATTTTCTCTTAATTTGCGTTCATATATGATCTCCTTACTATGGTACTTATATTTAAATAGTTTTTCAGTGTTTTTCTAATATTATGAAATCCTTTCATAATTCTGCTCTCAATATTGGAGCATGGAGACTGATAATATAAGAACCTGTAAGTTTGATCAACCTCATGTGACAAATCTTTTAAAAACTTAGATATTTTCTGTCTTTCAGAAACTCATTGCAACTTAAATCTATCTATATATTTTTATGTACCATGTGTTTTGTACTTTGATTATATTACACCTGTATGTTTGGTATATCAATGTAAACAAACAGTGACTTTGTTTACATCAACGGCGTCACAAGCCGATATCGTTGAAGTATGATGACGACATTTTGATTGACAGCATATAGAAATTTTGACCCTGCTGACCTAGGTCACCAAAACATATTGCGTGCTGAACATGTTTATATCCAGGTATTCAGAGCGCTACAGTAAGAGATGGGCTGCCAAATTGCAGTGCAAATGTGAGAAGTACAAAGATGGGCTCAGTCACAAGAGTGACAGGCAAATCCGTTACTTTATATACTGCACATGGGCGAGAATTCTAAAGGCAGGTCTACTTTCTCACAAACATATGGATGTTAAACACATGTTTTTATTGGGCACCTTCTACTTGTCATCCAGGTCTCGAATTACACCTTGACAATGAGACCAAGACCATTACTGCACATTCAGCATCCTGAGTTGCCTTCTTCAGTTCATAATATTCCGGCAGATGCAAATCGCAGTACTTCAGAGCGCGTCAAGAGTCAAATCTTGTGACCCATCTTGAGGGGTGGGAGCAAATTGTGTTAGCTGCTGCCAAGTTTGTTAACCAGACATGGATGATGCGGAAGATATGAAGTCGCTCTCAAACAGGATCAAGCTATCATACTATTTGAAGCAGGTGGCATCAATAAAATTATTGACAAGTTCAATCAAAAACAGCAACAGGAAAGATGGAAAGGAGTTTCTCAAATTGTGGGAGTTTGATTGGAGCACTGTTATCCAACATACCCTCTTGGCAGAGAAGAAGCGTTACCTCTCCGTTCTGATGTAAACAAGAAATTCAACCAACTTCAAGAGGATCAACTTGCTGGTTCATGCGTACTTGATTAAATACATCCGACACTGACCCTGAGTGGGTTCGAGTCCCTCTACCAGCAAAGTTCTTTTTGCGAATATTAAATGCTAAGCTTGCCCCATCTGTTCCAATTTCTTCCGCTTATGCATATATATATATACATATCGTATAAAAGAATGTCAGTAGCAACAGTTGGTGAACGCCTGAATGGTAACATGAACAACACAGTGGTGACAGGCCTACCGAACATGGCAAGTTCTGGTGCACAAACGAGCATCAGTGCAGACCAAATGCCAATGGAAGCTAGTGGCTACACCAATTCTGGTGAAGTAAACTCTTGGCTCCAAGGAGGACCTAGCAATGGTGAGCAATCAATTGCAAATTCAACCAATTTTAGCCACTATTTACATATACCTAGACACTCAAATCATGACCTGCCTGGCAGAGATCAATGGGAAAACAGTCAAGACTTATCAACCGTATGAGGTAATTGGACATTTCAAAACATATTATTGCGTATTAAAACAAAGTCCAGCGATTTCATATTCTTTGTTTGAAAAAAAAAATGTTCTCAAAGGTTTCCCAACTGGAATGAGAACCTCACTTATTGGTTACTTTTAAAGGACTAGACTCACTGGTAATGTGATGCAGATATTTGGAGAGGTGACCTTTCAGTATGTTCCATATATTCAGGCTTGCAAACATTCCCCAAAGAATCGATCTTGTTTGAATAACATGTTTCTGTTAATGGTATTTAAATCTGCTGATGCAAAATTGTATGGATATCCTCAAATATTCCCTCATTTATTGATGAAATGAAATCACTGGAAAGTTGTCAATGACATCTTTCAGGGGAACATCAGGGTTTCAATTGCACAAGTTGTAGGGGATAATTTGGGGCCTCATTCCCTATTTTGTTTCATGGAAGGCTTTACTGCAAATCACCCCTGCCATACGTGTAAAATTCGCCGCAGAGAAATGTGAGAGAATTAACTGAAAAAAGAACTCTACTTCGCAAAACAGAATCATATGACGATGATGTCCAACTCAATGACATGCAAGAAACTGGAATCAAAGCAAAATCAAAATGTTCATGTCATCTGGAACAGAGCACCAGACATTATGCATGACCTGTTGGAAGGTGTATGCATTGCTGTACCCTCAGATATGAAGCTATGCACCCATTCTTCAAAAAGAAGAGTAACAGAATTAAGTAAAAAGTATCTAAATAAAACTGTTATTTAATTCTGCAGCTTTTATCAGATGATGCCACATTAGAAGAACTGTCAGATAGCGACAACATGGAAAAGTCCTGCAATAATACCATGCCATCAGGAAAATGGATATCCATAGGACAGGTCACAACATACGAAGAATGCCCCAAACCTGGCTGCTACTACAAGAAACTTAAAATGTCTAAATTGTGGAGACTTGAGGTACTTCAAGAAGCTGCCATCGGTGTCACAGCTAAAGTAACCATCCAGGCTAATGAAACCAACCAGACATCCACATACACACTTTTTAAAGGGACTTTAGTTTTGATCTTCAGACAATGGAAACTACCAACTTTAAGTAATGAAGATGTAGTGACAGTCACCATCTTTGACAAACTGCCAACAAATGTAACATACAATCTCAATGGAACTATCTTAGATGTTCGAATTGCAGGCTCATATAATTTGGGATGGGGGTGTGTTGGTTTTTATTTTCCCAGGTGATTTTGCCCCTGTTTGACCATTCTTTTCGCTGGCATTTTATTTAAAAAAAACTATGTTTACTTTGTCTTAATTAGTATGTGCAATATTTATATATAATATATTTGTCTTTGTAATTGTATATGAGCCAGTTATGAAGCATAATAAATAAATAATAAATAATTAAATAATCTTCACAACCATGCTGATTTCAGAATAAATAAAGCTTCACCCCTACATGCCAGTTCTTGCATGCTGCATTTTTTAACTTGGTACAGATGTCCTGATGGCAGCTTTGGAAAAGCATGCCATGCCAAGTATAGGCAACCAATCTTGATCAGCTTTGAGGAAAGAAAGTGTAAGAAAGAAGCAGGGCTGTTGATTAAGAAAATGTACAATCTTTACATAGAGAAGTGCACAGAGCAAGGTTTGGAACACATGGGAGTTACCCACATAATGTATTCAGACATCTTCAACTGTCATTTTAACCTAGGGTTTTTCAGAAAAAAAAAAAGATCAGTGTGACGTATGTCTTACCTACAAAAACAAAACCGCGCTAGCTGCATGCAATTTCAGATGAAGAGGAGGCTGATATGCCAGTCACAGAAGCAGAAACTTTTTTTATTATTATTCAAGTTCCTTGTCAAATGTTGATTAAAACACATTGATCAGTATTTGTAAACATTTTGTAAATCATTTCAATCACATTGTGTTTAACTTTTTATTTATTCATGTACAGCACTTTTGAATACTTTTTTTAAAAAAATGATGGGGATGGCGTTTGTGTGGTGAAAGTACATTATATTGGCTAGGACAAATCGTATGAAGAGTGGCCTCCTGCTACCGACATTGACATCCATATCCCTGAAGTATTTCTAATGTCAGGACCAACTGAAAAATACCATTTTTTTAATAACTTTAAAAATAGCAATCAAAGAAGCTCTTCATTGTCAGCGAAAGACTTAACTCCAGTATGCAAATAAAATGTGTATTATATATAGCAAATTTCAAAAATCAAAATTATTTGATATCAGAAGGACATTCTTCATATTCAGAATTCAATTTGAATGTCTGATGTGCTCTCAGTCATTGCTGAACATGGAACACATTGGAAAGATGTGTAGAATGAACAACATTAGATCACATTATGATCAGATGGGACACAGAAGAGGTAGCGCCAATATTTGTAACTGATGAGGATGAGCATAAAGAGTACATATAATTGACAAACAAGAAACTTCCCAAGGACAAGTTAATTAACAATTTGTTGTTGTCCATATTTAACAATAACATAAAGGAATTGTTTGCGGCAAATGCCAGAAATGTCGAGATTGTGACGAGATTTTGCTAGAAGCCGGTTGGATTAAGTGTGCAAAACACCGCTTCAACTACAAACCTACAGCTTCCAGCAATCTGTACTTCAAGCATGTGGCAAATATATATGCAAGCATTATGGAGTCAAAAGGAATCACTGGGCCAGTATTGGTTCAAACCGCTGAAGATGAAACTACCATCATTAGCCGGGTCCGCAATGAGTGCTGGGGCTGGTGCGGCAAGAAGGATACCAATCACATGTGGCAAATATATGCCTGCATTATGGGGTCAAAAGGAATCACTGGGTCATGCCAGTATTGGTTCAAACTGATGAAGATGAAACTGCCATCATTAGCCGGGTCACAATAACACAACATAAAGGAATTGCTAGTGGCAAATGCCAGAAATGCCACGATTGTGACGAGTTTCTACTAGAAGCCGGTTCGATTAAGTGTGCAAAACACCGCTTCAACTACAAACCTACAGTTTCCAGCGATCTGTACTTCAAGCATGTGGCAAATATATATGCAAGCATTATGGAGTCCAAAGGAATCACTGGGCCAGTATTAGTTCAAACCGCTGAAGATGAAACTACCATCATTAGCCGGGTCCGCAATGAGTGCTGGGGCTGGTGCGGCAAGAAGGATACCAATCACCAGTGTGATCAGGCCTTTGTTCATGTAATGGGTGATGATGATGAGGCATTTAAGACAGCAGGCTGCCTTTGCAGACAATAATATTGGGAACTATGCGCAAGTGATAATGCTTAACGCACTCCACAAATACTTGCCGCCAATGGTGATATTGCTACATGCATGCTGCAATACGTTCTCCCATGAAATGGTGCAGCAACACCACAAGGCTATCACAGAATTATATACAACAAGTATTTGCTGCATATCCTGGACCCATTAGTTGGAAATACATCTGATGGGGATTTGGGATGAGAAAGCTCCATTTAGAAAATGTACTGTCACTGGATGGAGAGCGTTATTGCATCAATAACTCTAATTTCAAGATGAGTGGAAGACTTACCACTATACAAGGCAAGCGCATTCCATGCCAATTTGCTGACCAGGACTTTGTCCATTGTGGGAAGAAGTTAATTAATCATCTGAAACATGCATCCCGTTTCCTTAATATAGGCGGCAACATAGCCCACATGCATCACCTGCAGCTTGTCATGGATCGGTTTGAAGCACTTCATCATGGCCTTTCTCAAGCGGACATAGATCACCAGGATCGAATGAACTGGGAGAGTGCACAGAGAGTAATGTTCCCCAAAATCCGCACTTGCTTGCATCAAATTGACCAGGGGATAGTTGGAATGTTGGATGTTCGCAGAGATATTCAGGTGCGGATCCAGAGGGGGGGGGGGAGGCCTACGATACAACCTATCTCACGCATGGGACAGAGCCATCAAGCCGATCCCTAGCCGCCTGTCACATGACCAGTCCAGCGGGTCAGTTGCCTGATGAAGTGTGATGGTATCACACGCAACGTAGCTTTGCTAAAAATAGTAAGTCCAGTATTTTGATTTAATTACAAAACTTCTCATATCAACCTACTTAAATACTAGTTATTACACATATGTGATGCGATCAAGCAAAATCAGTCGGAACTCGCAAATATTGATTTTGAGATATAGCCAAACAAAGGAAATGTTTCCTTTTGTTTCCTCCTGTTTTGGAAACTCTTTAATTGCTCATATCTTTGGAACTGGTTGTTCAATTTCAATGGGGTTTTCTGCCAAATCCAGCTTTGTAAATCCTTTTTACTATCCTGTAAGAAACTGAAAATTTATTATTGCCGAGTTCCGACTGATTTTGCTTGATCGCATCACATATAACAAAGTGAACTTTGAAGAGCTAGCCTGTAATTATTTAATTAACTTATTTCAGTTTTACCCTTATATTTCAATTACAGGAGCACCCGATGAAAGGAAAGCGGATGAATGGGTTGTCGCATCTCATGATTCACAGAGAGTGCATCATCAATACAGACGATGTAGTGCAACAGTTTGCAAACGCTAAACCAAGGCGTCTGCATTTTAATTCATTCATGTCAAGATAATAATAATATGAGTAAAGAGACCACATGCTTTTCAAAGCTTTTGAGGATGGTAGAATCAATCACACCATAGACCGTGAAGACATGAAGAAGTCACACATGAGCAGGGACAGGCGATTTATGCTGAACTTTCTTTCCGCGCAATTCCGCATAATTTAGGGATACATGATTTGCACTGAAAAAAAAAGTTCCGCGCAATTCCGCGCAATTTGCTATTTTTTTCCGCGCAAATCGCCTGTCCCTGCACATGAGTAACGTGGATAACCTCTATAGATAAAAATGTCCATGAACTGATTATTATAAGACAATGAAGAAAGCGGTATAATTATAATGAAGAAGACCCAGAGAAGAAGACACGATGGAAAATACAACAGACTTGGTTTTTGTTGGTTCAGCTTCTAACTATGATGCCAAGCCTATTTTCCTGGCCTATTTTATATGATTTTTTTAAATATCATATTCATCATGGTCATACACGGCAAAACAAGTGCATCATCTGTAAAAGGCACAAATGTGTTTGGAAAAGTTTTAAAAATCACTTTTCTAAACACATGGATATAATGTTTTAGCCATTGAAGTTAAACATTGATGTTTAGGAATTTGATAGGTAATGTGTATCTTCTATATATATAGCCTATGGAATAGTTCAAACATATATTGTGCCATGGACTATCGTAAGGAACCATGTATAGCTGAAGTCATAATAAGACATTCTTCTTTGTACATTTGATATTTTGCTGCGTTTCAATCAAACAATAAAGTGTTCCGGGATGGAGAAAAATTGCACTGCATGAGTCAGCGCATCATTTCATTTCGTGGTAATAATAACTGGTAGTGTTTTAATAAAATGATAAGGCTCCTTTGCAGTTATTTCAATATACTCCCTTAATTATACTCATGTTACCCCTGAAATTAGTGAAGAAAATTATTTGTTAACAATTGTTATAGGCCTATAATATATAAGTATATGGAACCGTCTGACTTTGGGCCCAAGTAAGCTGCATTGCCTTTAGCCAGAATGTTATTAAAAATGGCCGCTTTGGCTTCTGTTTTGGACACTTGTACACTTTTTTGTTTAAAGCGATAATAGTGTAAAAATGGTGTACAACGTGGCCTTCATTTTAAGTGTAGATAGACAAGTGTCCGTTTTTGCTTCTGTTTTTAAGCAATAGGCCTTTTAACTTTTCCCGACTACAATTTAACACAATAATAGTGTTAAAATTGTCACTAAATGTGGTCAATTGGGTCTTCATTTTTCAAAATTTTTCAACATCTCAGGGGGCACATCCCCTCAGTCACCCTGCATCGCAAGCAAGCGCCCGGATACCGCTTGGGCATATGTTTCTATATATTTTTCCGCCCAGTATTTTTTTTTCGCTCTGGATCCGCTGGCTGATATTTATGTCGGTGACCGCATCTCTGATACAGAGACAGATAAGTTGACCATCAAGGACAAAGCCCTTGACCAATCTAGACTGGAGTCTGAGCTCTACATCCAATCTCCTGTTCTTTAACATTCCTCCTACTGCACCAGGTGAGGAAGATGTTGAGGTTATACCACCTGTCAGCCGTGGGAATACCTTTGTCCATTGTGAAAAGAAGTTTTAATCATCTGAAACATGCATCCTGTTTCCTTAATATAGGTGGCAACATAGCCCACATGCATCACCTGCAGCTTGTCATGAATCGGTTCAAAGCACTTCATCATGACCTTTCTCAAGCGGACATAGATCGCCAGGATCAAATGAACTGGGAGAGTGCACAGAGAGTAATGTTCCCCAAAATCCGCACTTGCTTGCATCAAATTGACCAGGGGATAGTTGGAATGTTGGATGTTCGCAGAGATATTTATGTCGGTGACCGCATCTCTGATACAGAGACAGATAAGTTGACAAGGACAAAGCCCTTGACTAATCTAGACTGGAGTCTGAGCTCTACATCCAATCTCCTGTTCTTTAACATTCCTCCTACTGCACCAGGTGAGGAAGATGTTGAGGTTATACCACCTGTCAGCCGTGGGAATACCTTTGTCCATTGTGAAAAGAAGTTAATAAATCATCTGCAACATGCATCCTGTGTCCTTAATATAGGTGGCAACATAGCCAATATGCATCACCTACAGCTTGTCATGAATCGGTTCAAAGCACTTCATCATGGCCTTCCTCAAGCGGACATAGATCGCCAGGATCGAATGAAGTGGGCACCTGAATCTGATGATGAGCCAGAAGTGATGATGCAAGTACAGGTATACATGTTTATGTTTGAACTTTATTCATCTCCACATTGATGCCACTTTAATGTGTGAAAAGTATATCGCACAAAATAGGAGGTCTGAACAAACCAAGATAGAAGCAATACGAAAGACATAATAGCTAATATGGAAAATACAATGAAAAAAGGGAATGCAAACACCCATAATGGAAACGAAATTGAAATGAAAATTGAACAAGCAGACTTGAACTGCTTTTAAGGTATAATTTGCATTTTGAAATCATCGTAGAGTCTCTTGCAGTGATTGGCAGTTCATTCATGTCGATCTTAGATGCCCGCACATAGAAAGACCTGCCATAGGTTGTAGAGTTAAATGCTTATCTCACTGACTATGGAGGATTAAAAGGACACAAATAAGCAAGAGCCATTCCAGGCAAAAATCTTTTTTGTCAGCACAGCAATAATAAAAACGATCATATCACAAACACGTAGGCAGTCTGAGAATTAAGTCATATTTTCTTTATCTACACCCTGCCTAGTTAGCAACTGACAGGATTTTAAATGTCACATTATTATTCTTCAAATATAAATAGTAGGCCTACGTATTAATGTTTAATATTTTCTCTGAATATTTTTTCAAATAAATTATCTTGTTGCAGAAGAAGAAGATGACTCCAAGAAAGCCCAACTTTAAGGAGCAGGAGCTGCACATGCTCCTGGAATTGATACAATTGCACAAGGACAAGCTTTTTGGGAGCGCGGGCAAGCCCGGACATGAAAATCAGAGGGCAATTATATTTCGATAGGGAGTGGTTGCAAAATCAATGCCTTTTGTAGATCTATGCTAAAGTATCATAAGAAAGCTAATATTTTCTCACTATCCCAGTGAATTTTAGCGCCCGTAATATTTTTCATTTAAATTGTTTGATTGTTTGACAACTCCAAATTTTGAAACATTCAATCTAAGATAATTTTAAAACTGAACATGTATAATCCCAGTGATTTATGTCAATTTTCAGCTTCCTGGACATGGGCAATTTATAGC
Organism: Amphiura filiformis; assembly: GCF_039555335.1. Classification (NCBI taxonomy): domain Eukaryota; kingdom Metazoa; phylum Echinodermata; class Ophiuroidea; order Amphilepidida; family Amphiuridae; genus Amphiura; species Amphiura filiformis. The sequence goes on along the minus strand of NC_092628.1, from coordinate 56,141,175 downwards.
TTTATAAATGTATGACAAACCTAGAAAATTATTGATGCAAATAATAACATGCCAGTTTTGTCATTTTGTAACCTTTTTTAATTTGCATTCATTACTTCAATCAGGAGTCCCTTGTTTGTATTGTCATGAAATTGTTTTAACTATAAGTGCAATAATAGTATGTAAGAGAATGATTCAAATCAGATTTTAAAATTCTTTTCCAGGTTGAGGAAAGAAAGAAGCGCTACTGGAAGTTGATTGCTGAGGAGGTAACTCAGGTCAAAAGCATCACGAGGGACTGGGAAGATTGCCACAAAAAATGGCAATTACTAAAATGAAGATGTTAAGGTTACCCTGTGTAACCACTTGTCAGCCGTGGGAATACCTAATGTAAAAAATATTCATTTCATGAATGTACATCGACTTCCAACCAAGGCTTGTGCCTTGATTGTACTTCTGAGCAAGTATATATGAGGACATGATTAAAGATATTACCAATAAATCCCCAAACATGAATATCATCATTTCCACCATATGTCCCTGCAACAACAAAGAAAAACAATAAGAGGGTTTCAGAGAAGAGCAGAAGATACAACAAAGATGTCCCTAGATACCTGCACAACAGACCAGGTGCAGTCGTCAAGCAATGTCTAGATCAGATAGAGAACAGCAGAGCCGTATCAGCAGTTGATATAGATCACCGTGGTACAGACGTAAGTTACTATTTAAGGAGTGTCAGCCGACCAACAGAGACTTATCAAGTGAACCTTCATATGCCACAATGTACTTGCTACACATGTTTGTTTTTATGTGTGATTCTAGATACAAGAAAAACAATAAGAGGGCTTCAGAGAAGAGTAGAAGATACAACAAAGATGTCTCTAGATACCTGCACAACATACCAGGTGCAGTTGTCAAGCAATGTCTACATCAGATAGAGAACAGCAGAGTCTTATTAGCAGTTGATATAGATCACCGTGGTACAGACGTAAGTTACCATGTAAAGAGTGTCAGCCGACCAACAGAGACTTATGAAGTGAACCTTCATATGCCACAATGTACTTGCTACACATGGTTAAGGACTGGATTTGCTTTGCAAGCATTATGTTTGCTATTTTTAATTTCACTCCAGAAACCTGGGAGAGTCTCCCAGACAATTATAGGAATTCACCTTTCTTAACTTTAGATCCAAATATGCAGTGAAACCAGGGGTGAAACATATCTGAGTCCTGCAGACATTGCGGATGAAGACACTGAGCCAACGACAGAAGACACAATGCTCATTTACAAACCCTCTCCAAACCAGGTGGTGAAGTACATGCACTAAACTACAGAAAGTCAAGACGCAGACAGCAAAACACAGCACCTCATAAGCCTGCCGCTAGCGCTGCAAATCCTCCCAGCTCAAATCCACGATCGCAATTCAAATGCCCCAATTGTGATGACCAGCACCCAAAGAATAAATGCAAAGCATATGGTAAGAAATGCCTTGACTGCGACAAGCAAGGCCACTTCAAGAAATGTTGTCGAAAATTCAAACGGGATCATGGCAACCGTACACACCAGGTACATGAACTGGAACAAGAGTACCAGGATGACGAATCGGGAACTTGGAAACGGATACAGATGCAATACATGTATCGGTTAAAATATGCAATCAAGAGACACGACTCAAGGTTGACACAGGCGTGAAATCCCACTGCATTAATTTTATTCCCAAGTCTTGATGTTTTGAATGTTAAATAATAGGATGAAAACACCAGATATTTGCACACAATCCCAATGCAAGGCATGATCAACTGTACCACATGTGTACAAAAGCCAGACATACAAGGTCAGTGGGTTGTGGGAATGTCTTTAAACATCCTCTGATACCACTCTGACCGTGTTCGCCAAATTATGATCAACCGGGATAAAGCTAAGGCTTTTCTTGATTATAATATTCGCCTTCATCAACAAGAAATCCGCCCGAAATGGATGCCAGCGGCAAGCCTTCCTCTTCTTCCAGGGTCTACACCTTTCCCTCATGCCTTGCATGAGGACTGGAAAACCACCACTAGAAAGTATGAGAAGAAACTGCACAAGAAGGTAATTAAGAATCTTCTAAATGTATTGACTGTATGGAAGAAAAAATCCACATAGAGCGTGAATCGAGACTTCAAAATCTGAAAGAAGCGATCACCGATCTTTCCCAGAAGCGCAGAGCTGAACTGCTTTTCCTTCGTTTCGTCAACAAGATGGAGCAGCCAACCTTCCCTGCAAGACGTCCCCGCAATTCATGGGGAGAAAGACAACCAGCAAGCCTGTAGACATCAATCTCACTTTGAAAAGAGATAATGATGCTTTGTTTCATTATGACATGGTCTCAGATTTGAAGCAGGTTTCACTGCCAAAGTGTGTAAAAATTCACCCCAGAGTGAAAATAGCTATGTTTAATTTCTAAGGTGTCTTTTCTAGGGTAAAATTGTTTGTAGAACATGATTTTTTGTCAAAACGTGTGCATCGTACATCGCTTTGCTACAAAATGTTGATTTGTGGCGATTTTGCCCGAAAAACACACTTTTGGGTGACAAAAATTTCACATGCCAACTTTGTATACTCATAGAGTCTACAATATACATAGATATGGCCCTTTAAAATGTTAACATATCAGCTGAGGGTACTATTTGATGGATTCAGGTATTTGTTTTGTGATTGACTTAATCATTTGCGCCCAGAATCATTCAAATATGACATGCCTCGTGACAATTGACATGCCAAAATAAGCCGTTTTCGGCAAAAACATTGATTTGAAAAATCATAACTCTTGATAGGAAGGTGCTACAGTGATGGTTGACCTACCAATCTATGCAGTATGGAATGGGCTTTCATTTGATACCTAACTTTGTTTATTTTAACTAAGGAAAGACTTGCAAAATGTAAAAATGTTTCCCCTACCCTTTAAATTTTGGATGTGTGTAAAAATTCCCGCTATTTATAAAAATCGGTATTACAAGAAAACTACAAGAGCTATAGTCTTGAAAAACTAATCAGTTATGCACAGTATAAGTTCCTACTTGGGTATAACATTAATATATTTCCATTCCTTCTCAATTTTCTGTTCTAATTTTTTATCAATTTGTGACATCTGTAAATTACGTAAAATTTGGCATATAGAAAAATTGCAAAAAAAAAAAAATATGAGGGCGACATGTTTAAAAAACTAATCAGTTATTCCCATGATACAGTATTACAGGGATATAGTACCAAACTTGTGCTAAAACGCATATTTTTTTAGTTCTAATTTTTTATCTAATTGACTCGCCACCCCATTTTGAGCAAAATCGGGAACAATTAGTACCTGTAATATTGCGCAATCATGTGACCTATATTCAATGTGTGTGCACCAATCAGATGTCAGACTTGCACTACAACATGATGTGAGCCTTGCAGAGCCTTTATAAGTGTGCCAATAGAGTTCAAATATGTTGTGATGATGTTGTCACTTATGGATCTCATATTTTTATTTCCGTCAAAAGCATATGCCTCTACTATAATGCTCATATCAGGAAAACAATGACAGATTGTGCATTTCTGACTTCAGAAATGAATTCTGCACAAAATTTCAGTCTAGAAAACATATTTAAAACAATATTTTTTGAAACTTTATATTTTGCCATTTTTGGCAGTCAAACCTGCTTCAAATCTGAAACCGTGTCTTATGCTGTATGCACTTTAGTAGTACTAGTCTCCTCTATTATGATTATTTTAACCCAATTTCCGTAATTTGGTTAGATAATTTAATTATTTTTCCATTAACAAGTACTACTCTTACCCCGTAATAACACAAACAAATACACTTCGCACCATGTCTTTGCATTCCTGTCATCAGGTCTGTCTTTTATTTACATTAACTGACAATTGTTGACTCAATACCTATCTTATTATTCATACACAATCCATATTAAATGCTGTCATACGTCTTACAGCTCTTTTACATATATTTAATTTGATTTTTGATCATTCTTTCTCCGATTTTTTATCACGAGCAATTCCATATACAGCAATGTAGTGCAATTTTACCACGCTAACAACGTGCGCTTACCACTTCCTGCACTACCATCCTTTGTACTCTATGCGATTCATTTGCGATTCAATATTTTAATGATAAAATTCACTCACCACCGCATCTATCTTATTTCTCACATTATATCTGAATATTTATTACTTCCAATATTTAGCTAGCTATACTGGCTTTGACTTTTTACATGATTACTTTTGACTGTTTTGACTACTATTATGATTTGAGGGTCCCGGTATTGTCTTATTCATAAAAATGTGTGCAACCTATTGCATGCAATAAGATGAATCAGAAATCAATGAACATTTTGATGACTAGTTCTTGATTTTAGACAATAATCACAGTCCAAATTAGCTGTAATTATAAAAAACATTTCTTAAACATTGTTCTTACACTCTTAGAACCACATAGCCAATCAGAAAAGCCATTAGAAAAATACGCTTAGTGCATTAATATTGTATAATTGCACAGGCGCGCAGTATCCGTACTACGCGCGTTCGCATCGCGTAGGATTGATTCATTTTCCTGGCGGGTTGATGCATTTATATTTGCTTGTATTTTCCAACATTTTTAGTGACAATTTTGTTTTAAAATTAGCAAAAATTACTGCTTTTTTTTCTTCTTGTGTATGAAATAGGTTAATATGTGCGCATTACTTATTGCTGGAGAAATTGTACAAAATAATGCACTTGTACTGAGATGTTGATGGAAGGAGGGAGTGCATTAGACGCGTCAACATCTCAGTACACATGCATTATTTTGTTTTTTTCACTCTCAACAAGCAAGACGCATTCATTAACCTATAATTGAAAACTCCAAAGCAATGTATTTATTTTTCAAATAAATAAAGCTAAAATGTGTGAATGTTTTTATCATTTCTTATTCCAGAATATGTATACGCAGGAAAATAGTAGACTACAACTGGAAGGCACCATCAGATCACGATGTAAACATAAGATTTACCAACAAAATTTCTTATGCCAAAAAGGCAAATACAACGTCTGCCAAAAAGGCAGAGTAGATATTTTACCAAGATCCCGATCAATGTAAAAGAACATGGGGCTCTTGCTGTCCTTGAATTTGAAAACACCTTTTCAAGATCTTGGAAAGTCCTGGAAATCTTGTTTTGAAGTGGAGAGACAAAAGATAATTCCTGCTTGTTACAGGGAATTCGAAACGTAGTGGTTTGTCCAATACAAGGTACTTTTTTTACAGTTATAGATAATTCCTTGAAAAATGTTATGAGATTTAATTTCATTACAATTTGGTATAGGCCTATTATGATTAATATTTTTATTTGTTTAAGAATGAGAATAAAGGTATTGTTTTTAACTGCTGTTGTGCATCTATCGTCTCATATAACACAACATTATTTTTGGTGTAAAAAAAAACCAATAACTTTATTCTCCAAGTCAAGATTATAGGCTGAAAAAAAAATTGACTTGCCCTTTGCGACCAGCTCAAAAACCTGAAAATGGTATGTTTTGGTTCATATTATTCAAAATTTGTGTTTTATTTAAATGTTTAATTGCGGTAATTTATACTATAAACGCATAAAATGGTCAATTACTCACAAATTCTGACCCGATTTCTGTGTTTGTATTTGAAGTTTGCCAATTTCTTGTAATTTTTGTCTTGCCTGAACAAATTTCAGAAAAAGACTTGTATAATATGTATTGTAGCAAGAGAAGATTAAAGTGGAAGAAAGGTATGTATTGCCCATTTGATTTTTCTGGTGTGAAATATACTTGGAATTGAAAATCTGAGGGCAAGAAAGAAATACACAAGTTCAAGTAACAGGCTTGTTCAGTTTTAAAATGTGGTATATGTTAATCCATATTATTCTCTGATCCAAAACAACTTCAATCACCAGTATAACTTTAATGTGTCAAAATTTGGCTTACATCTTGCCTTAAGGTTCTCAATTAAACTGAAGCATTTAGGTGATCTGTGTGTTGCAAAGGATGGTTAGTGCAAGAAAGTGTAATTGTCAATTATTCATGTTGCAACTTTTGCACAAAGGTTACTCTTACACTAACCTCTGAATATTTTGTTGGATGCTACATCCCCCCTTCCCTTTTCTGTCTCCATTGTTGGATAAACAGGCAATACTGAAGACAAGGTTGCGACCAACATTAGAGAAAGGAGAGCATTAATTTGTAAAGAGGGTCAAATGTACAGTAGGAATAGCAAACTTTTTTTTTATCAGGATTGAAGTTCTAATAAACTGATGGTATTCAGCAAGTTCTGATAACACATCCAGATCATGGCCATAGAGCCTCAAGTTGAGGGAATTTCCCATCTATATGAAGCTAGAGTTGAGACGAGTGAAGTCATCCAGATCATGGCCATTTAAGGAATTTACCATCTATATGAAGCTAGTTGAGATGAGTGAAGTCACAATTCCATGAATATAATTTAGATTAACAAAAAATTATAAAGGTTTTCGGATGAATACGTATATATATATACAAGCTAATTTTCTATATTTTTGACTTTTTCTGGTTTGAATTCTGGTTAATATTTAAGGTCTAAATTTAACATTTCAAGCTTACTTAATTTAAGTATTAATTAATATTTCTGGTTAATATTCTGTTTAATAATTCTAGCTAAAATTCTGGCTAATTTTTTCTGTATAAATCTTTCTGGCTAAAATTTCAGCCCTAACATTTCTGGCTAATTTCATTTAAATATTTCGGCCCTTTTTCAGGTTAGTATCAGGCCTGATTTCATTTCTGGTTAATATTTCTGGCTAATAATTCTGTTTAATAATTCTAGCTAAAATTCTGGCTTATTATTTTTGGTTAAATTTTTCTGGCTAAAATTTCAGGCCTGACATTAACATTTCTGGCTTATCTCATTTAAATATTTCGCCCCTTTTTCAGGTTAGTATCAGGCCTGAATTCAGTCATTATTTCAGGCCTGATTTCTAGCTGAATTCAGGTTTAATTCAGGCCTGACACTTTGGTAAGGGTATCTATACATTCTATCTAATCAGTAAACAGATCTGTAGAAAATAGATCCTGATGCAACAATGTTGTTCTCTTTGGGGTAACCAAATCCATCTAACTGTATTGATCTTGTCAGTATTCTGTTCACCAAATTTGTTGGTCTACAGAAATCTGTGTAGAGTTGATATCCAAAAGACCCACCGTACCCCTACCGCCCAGCTAGATCTGGTACTGCCAAGCCAATGAAGTCTAGACCCATCCATATCATGTTTTCGCATTATCAGCAGAAAGAGATGGTGAGGAAAGCTTCCATTACAGCATTTAAAGCCAAGCAATTCAAGAATTGTAAACTGTTTGCAGCTGGGGACTTGAGTAAGAGAGTGTTCAACAGAAACAGAAAATAGTTCAACCATTCTATAGGAAACTTTGTGATTATGACAAAAATCGATACCTGTGGGCATAATTGACAATCTGTGTGCAACTGGCAAATTTCAGACAGCAAATATCCAGTACCACCTTCCTGGTCACTCAATGATGCCAATAGATCATGTCTTTGCCAAAATTAAGAAGCGCAACAGGAAAGACCTTGTTGCTAAATCAAAGCAGTATAATGTTGAAATGTTCAAGAAATCACAGCTCTACAACCCGTTTGAAATTGGATATTATAAGCATCCGTTGACAACAGACATGCAGCTATCAAATGGTGTAAGGGCATGAAACAATGCAAAACTTTTGTTGACCCTTTAATTAAGTCGTGTGTGCCACGCCTAACCCCAACTCCAACTGTAAAGTTTAGCACAAAACAACTACCAGAAAAGCATGAAACCGTGACTGGCGCCTTTTCATCCTTTAACCCATGGAAAGTACATGTAACTCAGCTTTCAGTAGTGATTGACTGAATGCATGCCATGTGCGATTTGTTTGTGTAACGTTCTTAGTCAATTCGCTGATTGGTAGGAAGTTTTTATCAGGAATTTTTAAATTTAGTCTGTATGAAAATGGCGGCTAGTTGAAGGTCGGCTTCAGTAAGGTAGGACAAATAACTAACAAGTTCATGTTGTCATTTTGCTTTGTAAGGTGTTTTTATAGGGATTTATGAGTAAAACGGAAAATCACGGAAAATGGCAAAATTGCAAAACGGAATTTGGATTTTGTAAAACGGAGAAATGGAGGCTTTAGAATAACACCACTTAGTCCAGATTGACAAGTTTTTTTTCAAAGGAATTTTTCATGCCTGGCGACATATTATCTATTCACTGATAGAGATCAACGACTGCCTTCTACGCCAAGTCTGTCCACAAATAGTCAAGGATTTTCTTGGTTAATATGAATCCATTTCCGAAAGGGGAAACCCTTCTAAAGGACAAGAGACCAGAGATAACAAACCAGTTTTGTTTGTTTGCACATAGTGTCCATCTCAAACAGTAGAAACATATATTGACACTGAGAGTCTTGATGACATGACATTGATTGAGGTTTATCAACAAACACAATTCAAACTGCTAAGGTGTTTTTTACATCTTCACAGCTATCAACAGCCATTGCCACACACACAAATGTTGGGAGTTGGAGAAAAGTTAAATCTGACATGTATAAAAGTTTTTGGGGATGGTCATTCTTTTTATAGGTGTTTGGCAGTCTGGGCCCACAAAACTTTGATGCACTGTACACGTAATTGTTTTGGTGTTCCAAACAAAAACTTTTTTTAGTTTTGAAACTGCTTTAGCTGATAAAATTTGTCAGGGTATTTGGAATACTGTCACAGACCAGGGGTTTGGGAAAATTGATTAAAAGTCGGACTTGCGACGAAGTCCGACAATTCCCTGGCCGTGGGTAGCGTGGCCGACAAAAAGGGAATGAATGAAATAAAATGGACAGGTCTCTCAAAAATTGAAGAGGGGAGGGAATTTTGCGGCCTAATTAACAACAAATAAAAATCAATATGAAACAAGAAATAATGGCAAAAATCATTTTAATTTATATTCCTGCGCTTCCTTTCATTTTACAAGCATCAAAATCTCATTTTAAAATATTGCACATTTTATTTTAATGGAAAACAGATAATTTATTAATGTCTGTATACTGCACTGAAGACATTTTTTTTTTTTTTTTTTTGAAATTTTATAAAATGAATTGCACTATTTTTAGATCAAGATATTTAGTTGAAATCTCATGCAAGTAAGAAAATGATGAACTTATAAAACCCCCATTTAAATTTATATCTAAATCCCCTGCAAAATCGCTCCAAAGTACTAAATCTGGCCAAGTAAATCGCTCCAAATCCGATGAATTGCACCCCAATCCCATCCTGGGCCCCAACTAAAATCCAAAATGGCGTCTTTCCCTAACATTAAATAATAAAATAAACACCGCGCAGCGTTACTACCGCTACAGGCCTCGAGAAGTTTTCCAGCCCCAAGAGAATTGGAAATCATTAAAAACTGGGGCTTAACGCTACCCCAAAAAACGTAATTCACTAAACGTACAGCCGAATGAAATCACAAACACTAACGCCTAACTAAATACCGGTGGGAGTCCTGCCACGGCTCCCGAAGCCAAGCTACCACCACCCATATTGTGTAACTAATCTGTGGTCTATCTCCGAGCAGAGAAGTTAACAATATTAAAACAAAATGGGACCCAGAATAAAATGAAGTGCAACATCGGACCAAAAACGACTCAGTTATCGCCAGATCAAGTATGTACCGCAGACTCAAACTTGCACAGAACTTAAACCACCCTAAAAACCCAAGACTTTCATTCATGACTTCCAATAAAGAGTACTTTTCGTTATTCTGTCCAGAAAATTGCCAGCTCTCAAGGAAACCAGCAAGACAAAAATTTAGAAAACATCTCAAGTAGGGTAGTCATAAATGAAAGCCATACTCAGCTCCCAGGCTGAAATTTTGATACCCTAAATTTTAACATCCCCAAAAATTTAACAAAGGCCTAAACATGAGATTTCAATAAATACTTGTCCTTTTAAATATATTTTTGATGAAACGCGACAATAAAAAAAAATAATAAATTGCGACCTAATTTCAAAACCGATTGCATTTCATAGTTTTCATTTACATGCTCTCAACAACAAACACTGAAGGTTTTAAGCCCGCTCCCAGGACCCAAATCCCAACCAGCCAGCCCGGTTTGACAACCCAAGTCTTAGTCAGATTAGGTGCAAAACCACGGCCTCGGAAAGAAATTTCCGCCGCCAGATTTGAGGAATTTGCATACACAGGAACTAAAAAAAATGCAAGTTGCGCTTTAACCTAAAAAATTGTGAGACTCATGTAAACGCATCATTCACAAAGGACACGGCAACCGGCCCCGGCTGTACCCTTCAATGTGATAAGCGTGCATGAATGAAAACCCAAAAACAAACAAATTTTGAAATGCATAGGAAGATTTAACTGATGGAAATCAAAAACATGAAATTTAATTAGACTTGACACGCCCAGATTTTACTAGGCAAATAAATTTTGCAAGATTAGTCCTGCCACGCCCAGTTAATTTTGCCAGGCAAAAATTTGTTTTCAAGTCTAAAATTTCCCCCACAAATTTGCCAACTCAACACCCTGAGTAATTTTAGTCTCTAGAGAAATGAATGAAAACCAATTTGAAAACTGAGAATACAATTTTCTCATTCCCAGATACAACGAACAGCTATTGTTCAAACTGCTGACGATGGCCATCAGCAATCTCCAGAACAACAACAGCTCAAGAAAAACAAAATTTAAAACCGAGAATACAATTTCCTTATTCTCAGCAACAAAGAACAACCATTGCTCGAAACTGCTGCCAATTATCAGCTATCTCAAGAACAACGACGGCTCTAGAAAAATAAAATTTAAAACCGAGAATACAATTTCCTTACTCTCAGCAACAAAGAACAACCATTGCTCGAAACTGCTGTGTGGCGTCATCAGCAATCTCCAGAACAACGACAGCTCAAGAAAAACAAAATTTAAAACCGAGAATACAATTTCCTTATTCTCAGCAACAAAGAACAACCATTGCTCGAAACTGCTGTGGCGTCATCAGCAATCTCCAGAACAACGACAGCTCAAGAAAAATAACAAACTCATCACAAAAATCTTGTCCATCAAGAAAAACAAAATCCAGGCAACAAGTCATATTAACACAAACTGTGTCAAACATTAAACAGCAAAAGCTTCACCCATATCAAAAATAATTCATTTCTCCAAATACCCAAAAATCACTCAAGTAATAATGCACCACTCTTTACCTTTAGATCTGCATGCATAGCTGGCAAAACTCAGACTGATGAGAAAAATCAAATTGTCTAAGAACTCCCATCAAGCACACAAAGGAAAAAAACCAGGTGCAAAATATTGATTCCAAAAATTGATTGCCAAATCAGAACTAAATTTTGTCGCCCTCTCTTGACAACCCAATTTAAATCTCCCTCCAACTTAAAATGAGGGCAGTATTCCTGAAAATAATTGGTGCTGAACCAGAGGGTGAGAAACTTGTACAAAATGCCAAACCCAATTCGTAACAATACCATGGCTAATTCCCTTGATACTCTAACATCGTTAACAGATTTTAAGCAAAAGGGATTACTAGAGGACCGGAGTGGTCAGTACTTGATTCTGGTCAGTACTTGATTTCAATGCACGGCTCAGATCAAGTAAAAAGCATGACTCATATGCAGGAACTCTTGAGGTTGCTTTGGCTGCATACACTATGAGAAAGAAGACAAATTTGACCTTTTGTTCCAAATACTTGCTGTGTTGAGTCTGAATTATATCCATCGATTCTTGCAATAACTCACAGTGGAAATCTTTGTATCTAAACACAATAACCAACAGGCAGGACTTGTTACCTGAAAAAGTGAAAAAGTGACTGCAGGCAGAAAAGAAATCTCTACCCATTGATGTCCAAGGTGGACAGTGCATGTAAACAGGGAATTACATCATTGACAAACAGCAAGGGCAAGGAGTGGCTGGCACCCAAATGTGAATCCCCAATGTGTGAAGACATTGATATACACATTGAGAATGGGGTACAAAAAAACAAGAAGATGCTGCAACACAGACAAGGGTTGCGCTTTATGTTGAAATAGATTGATCCATTAGCAGTAATACAAATGACCGATGAAGACCTAAACAAATTCATACCAGCAATTGGCGATTGAGTAGCAGCCAGAATAGCAGTCAGCAAATTTATAGAATGCTATTTGTGTACTTTGAAACAAAGAAGTAAACATATACAAATTCATTGTTCGCCCAATTGTAAGTAAGTACTGTAAATCACAACACACAAGTAACAAGCTTTGATATAGAACTTGAACTTTATTATGTGATATGTTCGAACAGGCAAAATCAGTCAAAACCCGGAAATCCTAATTTCTAAAAGCCTAGAATGTTTACAATGGCAAATTCAATATTGTATTTGTTGTCCAAAATGGAAAAAAACATTCTCTTTAACCAAAAAATATTTCTGGATGAAGTTTTGATGAAAAAATCAGAATGCCACAATTAACCTGAGCTGCGTTAATAACATAGACTGATTTTGCTCGATCGCATCAAATCCTTTGATTTTGGTGCATGATCGAATGACATCCGTTGTTTTTGCCTTTTGGTGTTTTTATCGTTACTCGTTACCATACATATTTAGTACTTGTCAACATGTTCATGTAGCTAAAATATTGCAATACATGTACTTATTTCGAATCTGCTTATACATATTACGAGTACTGTACGAAATTCTAAGTACGAAGGTTTAAACGGCCATATATTTCTACATGTTCGTATGTAAAAATATATATAAATGAAGGCAACATTTTTCTAGTAAATGGTTGAAATTTTAAACAATTATTTTGGTTTATAAGACAATAAGACTGTATTTATTAGAAATATCATGCATGCCTTATACTCTATACTGACCAAACTTCTTTTCAACCATAAGATGGAAATTTTTTTAAGATGTATCCGGGAGTTGTATAACACCTTCCTTTATAGGCTTTTTAGCCTGGCTGTAATGTTTAAGACACAAATATAAAACATGTTAAGCAATACTGTGTTCAATGCCTATAGTTTTTGCAGTATACCATTTATACCCTATGCTTGCTTTAAACAACTACATGACATAAAATGTTAGTCAGTAGTCCAGTTTAGCCATTATTTTCTACATGTATTAATTAAGTATTTACTAATGGAGTAACATAAGAACACATTGTTCACCCAATTGTAATAAGTACTGTAAAACACGTTAGAAGCTTCAACTTTATGTGATAAGATGCGAACAGGCAATATTACTATCAGTCAAGACCCGGAAAATCCTACTTTCAAAGACTACGGCCTAGGATGTGTACAATGGCAAATTCAATATCGTATTTTTTGCCTACAATGAACTGAAGCATGATGCAAATGTAGGTCTTATGAAACTGCCGGAGAGCCTGAAACAGGGACCCTTGACCACCGCACATACCCGTACCACATTTACATGTTAATGACCCCCCACCCCGGAATAATGCTGCATAGGCCTACAGCCAGATCAAACAGCCCTTTGTTTGGCACCAGGACTTTGGTAGTGATGGCATATTTTGATTGTTATTGCAACTTTTTCCTGTTTCAAACAGAACCCTAATAAAATACTGTGAGTCTGTGATACTCTCGTTTCCAAGGTATGCTGCCTATGTAAGAGGCTGAGCAAAAATTATGAGCATTGGGGGAAGGTAAAATTGGGGGTAAGAACTTTTGGCCGATCGAAAGGGAGGGCGGAAGCAATTTTTGGTAAGCCAAGAGGGGGAACAAGCAATTTTTGGCACATATGGGGCACCTTTCAAATGAAAGCGCTCTAAAAGGCTTAGAAAACAGTACGGAAACCCTTAGGCTACATATGCAAAGTTTCCCTGCTTGCTGCGTTCGCAACATTCTAAACCAAGTAAGGTTTGTAAATTGGGATCCCCCCAAAATGGCATGTGCAAAGGGGGGGGGGTGCAAAGATTTTTGGCAGGCCGGGGAGGGTGGGGGAGGAGGGCATCAATGTAGAAGATGAACCNGCCAGGGAACCAGTAATAGAAATTAGAGATCAACAACCAGTCGTTGAACCAGAAATAGAAATTATAGATGAACCAGTAGAACTAGAAATGCTAGATCCAGCAGTAGAACCAGTCGGTGAACCAATATTCGGCGCTGTTTGTTGTTTCCTTATTTCCGTATGCGATGTAACTACCATGACTACTGTTATCTTAGTTCCTAATTAATAGGTTTTGCAATTCTTGACAACAATGAATTCTTGGTATTCATTTAAATAATACGGCACTGTCGCAATATAACATTCATTGGCTTAGGAAGATTTTCAACATGGGGGGGCTGAAAATTGCAGGATTACAGGGAAAAAATTCTCGAAATTGTTCCTGCCAAATAAACTACACCTATCTCTCTAAATAAAACACAAGGACTTCAACAAGATGGAAGGATGAGTTAGGCCAGAATGGGACCACTCTCTACTGACAAGTGGTCCCAATCTGGATGACCTGGTCAACATTCCACAGCGGAAAAGGGCAACTATTTTGAGGAAGCTCAGAGAACTAGATGAAAGGAAGGGTTTTACCCCAAATACTTATGTTTAAGAAATCAAGTGACACTTTTGTGGACAGCTCTCTGATAACCGATATAGATGCTCGTGTCACACGTATGCAGCATACTTAATTTGCCAGCATATACGCTGTTCTATGCAGACAGAGATGGGAAAATGCAGGATTTGATCCGACAGCAAGTAAAACAACAACCCGGATTAAAACCGTCTTCAATCACGAATATCAAGGGAATAAGCGAGCTGGTCAAAAAGGTGGTCAGGCACCTCGGTTTAGGCAAGGTAGGTCAATGGATGACAAAAGACCGTCACTGATTGAAGTACTACCAAGTTACCAGGCACCACCAAAAACTGGTGATAACATGGAAAAGGAAAGAAAATCAAAATATGGTGTCACAGCACATGAAGATCTGAGTATGAAAATAAGCAGGACAGATAATGGCAGTGGTGTGAAATGGCGTCCTGACAAACCCGATGTTCCACCAACACTGGGGATGCTTTTTATTGTCAAGAAAGTGTATGGCAACATCAAGGACTGTTTTGGATGCAGAGGAGCATTGGGAATCACAAAGTTAGTGTGTGGCTCACATGCAAAGTGACTATTTTTGGAACAAACAACAAGAGAGGTGGCAACATACTCAGTCACGGAAACACTTTCATCTTATTGAAAGATGCATTAAGGAATGAATAAATTAAAGCAATTTTTGTAAGCCAAGAGGGGGAACAAGCAATTTTTGGCACATATGGGGCACCTTTCAAATGAAACGCTCTAAAAAGGCTTAGAAAAATGGCATGTGCAAAGGGGGGGTGCAAAGATTTTTGGCAGGCCGGGGAGGAGGGGCATCAATGTAGAAGATGAACCAGCCAGGGAACCAGTAATAGAAATTATAGATCAACAACCAGTCGTTGAACCAGAAATAGAAATTATAGATGAACCAGTAGAACTAGAAATGCTAGATCCAGTAGTAAATCCAGTCATTGAACCAATCTTCGGGGAACCAGCAGAAGTAGATTGGCCCAACATTGTAGATATTGAACATAGCTACCATCTATAATCCATCGTTTGAAGTGTATATCATCCATTTTATTTGTGTTGACTTTCGCCGGAATAAGTGCAATAATAGTAGATCAACCAGCACTACCCAACATTGTAGATATTGAACATAGCCACCCATCTATAATCCATCGTTTGAAGTGTATATCATCCATTTTATTTGTGTTGACTTTCGCCGGAATAAATGCAATAATTATTAGCTATTTTATTTTTACATGTACAACCGAGAAATTTCATACCGATGAGGCAAAGCAAGCGTCTATATTAATACTATGGTCTTTCCGGATGTCGTAATGTTTTTTTGTTGTGAATATAGTCTCTCTTCCAGCAACCAGCACTACCCAACATTGTAGATATTGAACATAGCCACCCATCTATAATCCATCATTTGAAGTGTATATCATCCATTTTATTTGTGTTGACTTTCGCCGCAATAAGTGCAATAATAGTAGATCAACCAGCACTACCCAACATTGTAGATATTGAACATAGCCACCCATCTATAATCCATTCATAACCTCATTAATAAACGCGATGCGTGCGATCCAATCATATTTTATTATTTGTGAAAACGCGAACGCAAATCGAGGTCATTAATATCTCACAATTGACCGCAAAATGCGTAATTGTCTCGAGACATCAGGAAAACACACAAAACAATGATTTAGACACAGCATTACCCCCACGATCATGAGGACCATTTAATAATAGCTTATTATCCATTCAACATTTTATAGACATAAATATGATTAAGATAAATAATGATACAATTTCATATAAATTAAGACATCAACATATATTGAGATATTTAATGACAGCAAGCAATTTCCAAATTATTTATCTTTCAACAAAATTATTGAAATACAAGAATTATTGGAAAAATGTGTACAAGTCAACCAACCATATAGGCTGGACACACAAAAGTTGACTTCTGTATCACATTTAACCAAAATAATTTATGTTAAGCCAAATACAGATATTTGGATCAACCCGAGAGGATTGGATTGGAAAACCACATTTTAAATGCAATAAATTTAATTAATTAAATAATAAGGCATCTCCAAAAGAAGAATTAATGCCAGCTCATTTAATGAACATTTAGTAATTAAGTTATCAACAAGGCAAAATAATCTGTTGTCAAATACATCAAATCACGCTAGATACTCCAAACTCTGAAACATTAATTACCCCATTTAAAGCGTAGTAGAAAGTGGAGACAATCTACTGACGAGGTTCTTCAGGATTTGAAGAAACTCCATACAAAGCATTCATTTCCCTTAAAAAGCGTAGTAGAAAGTGGAGACAATCTACCGACAAGTTTCATCAGGTATTGACGAGACTCCATACAAAGCGTAGTAGAAAGTGGAGACAATCTACCGACGAAATTCTTCAGGATTTGAAGAAAATCCATAAAAAGCATACATTTCCCTTTAAAAGCGTAGTAGAAAGTGGAGACAATCTACAGACAAGTTTCATCAGGTATTGACGAGACTCCATACAAAGCGTAGTAGAAAGTGGAGACAATCTACAGACAAGTTTCATCAGGTATTGACGAGACTCCATACAAAGCGTAGTAGAAAGTGGAGACAATCTACAGACAAGTTTCATCAGGTATTGACGAGACTCCATACAAAGCGTAGTAGAAAGTGGAGACAATCTACCGACGAGATTCTTCAGGATTTGAAGAAAATCCATAAAAAGCATACATTTCCCTTTAAAAGCGTAGTAGAAAGTGGAGACAATCTACAGACAAGTTTCAGTCAGGTATTGACGAGACTCCATACAAAGCGTAGTAGAAAGTGGAGACAATCTACAGACAAGTTTCATCAGGTATTGACGAGACTCCATACAAAGCGTAGTAGAAAGTGGAGACAATCTACAGACAAGTTTCATCAGGTATTGACGAGACTCCATACAAAGCGTAGTAGAAAGTGGAGACAATCTACCGACGAAATTCTTCAGGATTTGAAGAAAATCCATAAAAGCATACATTTCCCTTTAAAAGCGTAGTAGAAAGTGGAGACAATCTACAGACAAGTTTCATCAGGTATTGACGAGACTCCATACAAAGCGTAGTAGAAAGTGGAGACAATCTACAGACAAGTTTCATCAGGTATTGATGAGACTCCATACAAAGCGTAGTAGAAAGTGGAGACAATCTACCGACAAGTTTCATCAGGTATTGACGAGACTCCATACAAAGCGTAGTAGAAAGTGGAGACAATCTACAGACGAGATTCTTCAGGATTTGAAGAATCTCCAACATATCGTACATATTCATCATTAACCCTCATACAGAGAAACTATGCAACACATTTATCTAACATACCAAAAGCGTAGAGCAGGAGTAATTTGACACAATTTTATTGAAGTATCTGTGACATTTTTAACTTAACTGAAATACCCTTCCCAATAATGGGAGGGAGGGTGGGATTTTTTGGTCCTGTCTGATCGAAAGAGGAAATGCAAGTGCATCACAAGAAAACTATGGCCACAACAAAGGAATGGAAAAAAGAACGGAAGACCTGATTGGCTGTCCACCACTAAAGTGACTGGTGAGTGGCCAAGAAATTGAGCTTGTTGCTAGACAACAATAACAACCCTATAAACTATGACCTGAATTAATAATTAGCATGAAAACCTGAAGGTAGGCCAGAAACTCTGAAGTGGGCTTGAGCGGACTCAAGTGGAAATTGAGAGGATAATCAAGCCTTTGCACTCAGATGCACATGACTGCCTAAGATCCCCTGATGCTAAGACAATCTAGTTTTTAAAAGATTTGCACTTTTAAAAACGGAATTGTTCCAATGTCGCACACAATTGACTTCTGCGTGCGCCGTGTTGACGTCCAACGAACTGCTTGCGCGCTGGCTGCCGATTTGGATTGCGCGCGCTACCATATTTGCACAGATTCTGATACGCACTTTTGTTATTGGTCGTTTTGTTTTAGCCTGATCGATTTTGGGAAAGGGAAGATGTAAAAATTGTTTCTTTTTACAAACTTTTGAGGAAAATTTGGTGTTATTTTGTAAAGTTAAAAGATCAAAGTGACGGTTATGAGGATGAGGTTAATAACTTTGCATCGGTTATATATGGGCATTGTGAAAAATCTAAACATTTTGCTTTGGACCTCGGAATATCCCTCGGGGCTGCGCCCTCGGGATATTCCTCGGTTCCAAAGGCAAAATGTTTAGATTTTTCACAATGCCTCCAAATAACCGATGCGCGCAGTTATTAACCTCTAATCGCTTGAAGTGTATATCATCCATTTTATTTGTGTTGACTTTCGCCGGAATAAGTGCAATAATAGTAGATCAACCAGCACTACCCAACATTGTAGATATTGAACATAGTCACCCATCTATAATCCATCGTTTGAAGTGTATATCATCCATTTTATTTGTGTTGGCTTTTGCCGGAATAAGTGCAATAATTATTAGCTATTTTATTTTTACATGTACAACCGAGAAATTTCATACCGATGAGGCAAAGCAAGTGTCTATATTAATACTATGGTCTTTCCGGATGTCGTCGAGTTTTTTTGTTGTGAATATACTCTCTCTTCTCTGTAATATCTCGTGTTACACACCCTACAAAAGGATTTTTGTTTTAATTATTTTATCATTGTTTATTTTGCTTACATTTTATCTTCTTTGGTCAATCATGTACCCCCGGGCATGTACCAACATTGTAGATATTGAACATAGCCACCCATCTTATAATCCATCGTTTGAAGTGTATATCATCCATTTTATTTGCGTTGACTTTCGCCGGAATAAGTGCAATAATTATTAGCTTTTTATTTTTACATGTACAACCGAGAAATTTCATACCGATGAGGCAAAGCAAGTGTCTATATTAATACTATGGTCTCTCCGGATGTCGTCGTGTTTTTTGTTGTGAATATACTCTCTCTTCTTTTAATATTTTGTGTTACACACCCATGTACAAGGAATTTTGTTTTAATTATTTCACCATTGTTTATTTTGCTTACATTTTATCTTCTTTGGTCAATCATGTACCAACTTCACCACATACATTTGTATTGCTTCATCATGCACAAATTTCAGAAGCAACAGCGAACCCTTTATATATATCGCCGTTTAGCAACTCTTGGATTCTTTTGTGTGTTTTTTCTGTTTCTTGCATTAATTATTTTGTTTGCCATCATTATACATTCAAAGGATTATTATCATATTCGTCAATGTCTTCAACAGATAAAGCTCACCATCACTGGTTTAACCAGCTGGTGTACTACCGATACCAAAGATACCATTTTAAATCTTAAGCTTACAACATGAACATGGGTGTTAATAATCGAACTACGTGAAAGACATGTTGTATCTGTGGGTGTTCTGTGTCGAAGAAGAAACTAAAAAAGATATTTTATCGACATGGCAGCCATCCAAAACATACAACTTTAAATTATGCTTTGGAGCTGCAGAAGAGAACAGAACGGGGGATTAATGCGCATCATGCAAAAGTAAAGTGATGCGATATCATACAGACAGAGAGAAGACCTTCCCAGATGCTTTGGACAGCAACAAATATTCCAACAGAAAGTTGACCAAAAATAATAATTCAATTCATCCACAGCGTGTGAACACTATTGCAAGAGACAGAGAGGGGTATGCCTTGGCGGCTGAAGAGGCTGGGTTGAAAGTTGTTGGCAAACTTAACAAAATGCAAGAAGAACTCCACTTGGGGAAAACTGAGTCTGTCCTGTTTGGCCCAAAGCGGAAACTTGCAAGACAGTCAGGGCTGAACATCAAGTGTGGGGATACAGATATATTGCTTCAAAATCTGAAATCAAATATCTTGGTCTTGATTTAGACCAGTCTTTGAGTGGTGAAATAACTGGAAACATGGTCAGGCACCTCGGTTTAGGCAAGGTAGGCCAATGGATGACAAAAGACTGTCACTGATTGAAGGAAAAGGAAAGAAAATCAAAATATGGTGTTACAGCACATGAAGATCAAAGAATGAAAATAAGCAGGACAGATAATGGCAGTGGTGTGAAATGGCGTCCTGACAAACCTGATGTTCCACCAACACTGGGGATGCCTTTTATTGTCAAGAAAGTGAATGGCAACATCAAGGTGTGTTTTGGATGCAGAGGAGCATTGAATCACAAGGTTTGTGTGTGGCTCACATGCAAAGTGACTATTTTTGGAACAAACAACGAGAGAGATGGCAGCATACTCAGTCACGGAAACACTTTCATCTGATTGAAAGATGCATTAAGGGAATAATCCAGGGTTCACAGAAGATATGCTGCAGAATGAAGGCGATGATAATAAAAACCCTATTTCTAAAGGATAAAAAGAGTCGGGTGACAAACTTTAGGGAACTGTTTAGCTTGCTTTATTGTCACCAAATTCTTATTACATTCCAGTTTCCATCCATCCAATGTGTCTAGGGTTGAGAACCAGAAAGCCTCAACTCACAATAGAGTCCGTTGTGAGTTACGATGTGCTGTACAGCTGCCGTTTTGTGCTCTGATCATATGACAGGGTATAACATTAACATTCTAACCTATAACACTCCTTCCTCAAAGTAGAATATAACTGTATTGTTGTATTTTTTGATAGTGATAGATACTGCTACGATACAGTATATGGATGTAAAATGGTGGTATTTTATTTTGTGTACAATTAAAACTTTGGAAGAAATTAATACATTGGCCACTTGCGTGATCCTCTGATCTTTGACCTACGGCGCCTTGCATGATCTTCTGATATTTGCTAGCTCCACTTGCAAGGCTGTTCAATTGGATCAATTGATTATGCATAATGAAAGACCTGTTAAAATTCTGCCGCCCAGACACACCTGATGGGGGAAAAGCACCTTACTTACACAGCAAAAAAGGGAGTAATTTAATCCTGAGTAAAACATTTAAGTAATAATTTACTAAAGAAAGAGTTGACTGCGAAATTTTGATTACTTTTCCCTAAAGTAAAATCTGATAAGTTATACTTGAGTTAAAAGTTACGATGTAAACCAAGCTCACTACCAATTTAGGTTGCATTGGAATAAAGTTTAGTTGGCAGCGTAGTAATATTTGCTACAAGTTCGGAGTTCGCTACCGTTTTAGGTTGCATTGAAGGTTGAATGGTTAAAAAGCAATACACAACCCTTAAACCAAGTGCAGCAGTATATGAAAGACACAGTATGGACAAGACGTAAATTCATACATCCCAGCAAGACAGATGGACCACCTCTTCAGGACATTTTGAAGAAATTTCCTCGGCTTTTGGACCAGGGAATGATTAAATTTTTATTTACATTTGTGTAAGAATGCTGGCCTCCTTGACATTAATGACCGTCCAATACAACATTCTTATAGGGTCAATGCAAAGTTAAAACTTGGTGGTTTGGAACCATCACCACAAGAGTTTCACAAGAACAACATCCTGCTCAAAGTGAGTATTATGAAAGACCATTGACACATCACCAGCCTGTACACCTCAAACAATAAATCAAAATTAAGATTTTGGTACTTACGGTATAGGCCTACAGTATAAATTACCTAAATGTATTTGAATGGGGCTTCAACTTTGTCAATACTGCTGTTTTCTTTGTTTTTTGACAATTTTTTAAATTTCAAAAATACAAAATGACAATTTGAATTACCTATCCTTCACTTTTAAGCAATTTATACAAAATTTCAATTTCGTTACATCATCCTTACAGGACAACTTCCAAACATAACACCGATGCTACTGAACCTGGTACTGGATGGCATATAAGGAACAAATTCAGTCATTGTGGAGTTTCCAACCAGTTTGTATTCATGCGGGGAGTGATCCAGCGTTGTATAAAACGTTGTATAATTTTAATTTTTATGCATCTCTTCCGATGCAGGTATTAATGACCTGGTGCAATTTAGCACCAAAGGCATGATCACTTTAGCAGCAATGAAAGTCAAGAAATTGAAGAGGCTGGCAGACAGACAGAAAGGCTTACTAAACAAGAAATCATCAGAATCAAAGAAAAAGTGGTATATAGAGAAGTGGTCCCATCAAACTTTGGAGGAAGTCTGGCCCAGCTATGGAAATATATTTCCTGAGAAAGAAACCAAATGTGGAACTCCAAAATGTGCAAAAGCGGTGGTGTTGGCGTGTAAAGGTAGGTATATTCATATTGTATTCAATCCATATTATTATAGCATTAAGGGAGGTTGATTTTCAACTTTTTTTTGATATTTGATTTGAAACAAATGGAGATATCTGTGACTTGCAATGTTACGTATGTTCAGATGTATATTAATTTGTTTTTGTAATTGTTTCATTTGTTTCTTCTTGTAGGTGGGGTTTTTCACCTTTACTGTTGCACATGTGATTCGCTACAAGTATGCAAGGCTCTATCACACCACCTTGTGTTGTGTAACCACCAGACCCACGGCTTGGGTGTGGTTCGCCATTAACTCTATGGGTGTGTTCACAACATTTGCTGAGACCTACATGTAACAGGAATTTTGTGTTTCCAAAGCATTGAGTGAGACTTGAGTGAGAATCAGATGAGATGGTTAGCAGATCATCTAGGACATGATGTCAATGTACACACCCATTTCTACCGACTCCAAGAGTCACACATAGAACTTTGCAAGGTATCCAAGTTAATGCTGGCTATGGACCGTGGGGAAGTGGGAAGATGGAGTGGCAAATCATTAGATGACATAGATGTCAATGGTAAGTATACTATTTTAACACTAAATTTCCAAGCAGATCCTGCAATGTAAAGGGCATGCACTTCACGGCTAAGCATGATCGTGATGATGACGAAAAGTGTCTGTTTCATCATCACCAGCCAGGGAAGAAAAGAGACTTGCGGATGTTAGAAACAGTTGCAGGCACAGATGGAACTTGTTCCTCCTGAACAGTCAACATTAATAGGTAAATTTTCACAGGAAAATTTTCTGGACACGTGACCAATGCGTATCAACGTGAGTGTAACCTCGAGCCTGATCTCTGACCCCCGGCGGTGACCTCGCTATTCAAGTCTTAGTAATTTTGAATTGGAATAGTATTTTTGACCGCAATTTTGATAGAAATTTGTGCATTGCAAATTTATTGAATATTATGTTATCTTAATTTTTCACAATATCATCAAAACGTAATTTCAAAAATATCTATCTACGGAAAAAATATTTATCTACGGAAACTCTTACCATAACATTATTAACTTGTGACAAGTAACTTATTTTGCCTCAAAGGAAGAATTCTTCCTATTCAAATACATTGGAAGAACACCCGCTGTGCTCGGGGTCACATTCCATAATGCTAATATGTCTCGCGCCCATGGTTGTCACGTGTCCAGAAAATTTTCCCGTGAAAATTTACCTATTAATTCTGACTGCTGAAGCAAGCCAAGGAAATGGAAGGCGATTTGACAACAACCAGCTATGGTGCAGAAAAATATGTGTTCATTCTTGAGAATAAGAACCATGGGTATTTCCTTGGATCCAAGTGTTTGGTGGAACAGTTACAGATGAATGGTCTTAACCCCCATAGAGGGCTGAAGGTCTATACTGGGCCTGTAGTATTAAAGAAATGTACCAAGGTAAGCCAGTGCTCTGCAAATGCAGATACACTGGACATAAACTTAAACCAACTGCCAGAGGTATACACCTTCACTTGTGAAGATTAACCATGTTAACCAACAAACTATGCTTTTACCGATGTCACCTGTGCTACGTATTCAAGTCACATATTCTGGCAGCAACAAACTAAGGCACTGCAAACAGAAAATCTAAAAGGAAAACAGATGGCACCCCATGGTCATAAATTGTGTTTCAACCTCTGAATGGCCTTGTGGAAAGCTAACCAGAACATAACAGGTATGCTGAATCCACTTTGAGGTCCTACATCTATTGGACACTGGTAAGCAATTGGTTTTGGGCAATTTCTCTTGAATTTAATGTCCTAATTTCCCCTTTCCAACAGGTCTGGAAGGGGACTATGAAATGGGTCCCATCAGTATGCATGTAAACCTACTTTAAAAGTCTGACTTAATTTAGTGACGACAATGAGTCTTTTTCACCAAGGTACCAGTATATTGCCAACTACATTCTATCTTTAATTAGAGTGTCTCAGAAAGGTGAAGCTAACAACATGTATGATGCAAAGATAATTCATAAAATCACTCCTGGCAATAGAAGCAGCCAATCATAGGAAGAAAGATGAATACAGTATTTTGATCTTCACCACTTACATTTATAGAAGTGTTGGAATTTTTTTGTTGGCCTTCAGCATGCCAGAATTCTGTTAGAATGAGCATCTGATGGTATTCCATCAGTTGTTAAATTGGTGGCGCTATTGTTAGTCAGTAAAAGGCCAACTCCATGCTCCATCCCCTGTGTTCAATTTGGCTATGGCTGAGCATGATTATGATGACGAAAGTGCCTGTTTCGTCATCACCAGCCAGGGAAGATGCACAACTAACAGAAAAGAGACTTGGGGATGTTAGAAACAGTCACTGGCACAGAAGGAACCTTTTTTGGCAAATGATGTACTTTAATTGACAACAGAGCCTAAATTTATCTCTTGAACAAATGACTGTGACAGAAACTCAGGCACAAACTCAATGACAAGCTTTATTTGTTTTTTTGTATATCACAAGACTGATGGATTAATGGTTTACCTCTGGATAGACAAAGCCGTCAAACCACCTCAGTCTAAAAAGTGGTACCAAATTAAATAGAGTTTAAGGAGATCATATATTTCTTAAAAATAATATTTCATTGAAGCTGACTTTCCTTTCATATTGCAGAAACTAGTCACCTGCTGACAAATGCAGTGTGGTGTGCTGTTGCAGCATTCACCAAGGAGAGTGAGGTTAATATGCCATTAACCACTGAGTCGGGAAGGCACAACTTTTGGGAGGTAGCAGCAGGGAAGAGGGAGAAGGAGTTAGAAGGAAGATGTGACAGTGATGCGAAAGTTCCCATTGACCTTCTTGAGGACCTCATTCTCCAGTTTTCGCTTGAAGGCCAGCGGGTTTTAGATCCTGATGGTTTACCTCTGGTTAGACAAAGCCGTCAAACCACCTCAGTCTAAAAAGTGGTACCAAATTAAATAGAGTTTAAGGAGATCATATATTTCTTAAAATAATATTTCATTGAAGCTGACTTTCCTTTCATATTGCAGAAACTAGTCACCTGCTGACAAATGCAGTGGGGTGTGCTGTTGTTGCAGCATTCACCAAGGAGAGTGAGGTTAATATGCCATTAACCACTGAGTCAGGAAGGCACAACTTTTGGGAGGTTGCAGCAGGGAAGAGGGAGAAGGAGTTAGAAGGAAGATGTGACAGTGATGCGAAAGTTCCCATTGACCTTCTTGAGGACCTCATTCTCCAGTTTTCGTTTGAAGGCCAGCGGGTTTTAGATCCTGATGGTTTACCTCTGGTTAGACAAAGCCGTCAAACCACCTCAGTCTAAAAAGTGGTACCAAATTAAATAGCGTTTAAGGAGATCATATATTTCTTAAAAATAATATTTCATTGAAGCTGACTTTCTTTTCATATTGCAGAAACTAGTCACCTGCTGACAAATGCAGTGTAGTGTGCTGTTGTTGCAGCATTCACCAAGGAGAGTGAGGTTAATATGCCATTAACCACTGAGTCGGGAAGGCACAACTTTTGAGAGGTAGCAGCAGGGAAGAGGGAGAAGGAGTTGGAAGGAAGATGTGACAGTGATGCGAAAGTTCCCATTGACCTTCTTGAGGACCTCATTCTCCAGTTTTCGTTTGAAGGCCAGCGGGTTTTAGATCCTGATGGTTTACCTCTGGTTAGACAAAGCCGTCAAACCACCTCAGTCTAAAAAGTGGTACCAAATTAAATAGAGTTTAAGGAGATCATATATTTCTTAAAAATAATATTTCATTGAAGCTGACTTTCTTTTCATATTGCAGAAACTAGTCACCTGCTGACAAATGCAGTGTGGTGTGCTGTTGCAGCATTCACCAAGGAGAGTGAGGTTAATATGCCATTAACCACTGAGTCGGGAAGGCACAACTTTTGGGAGGTAGCAGCAGGGAAGAGGGAGAAGGAGTTAGAAGGAAGATGTGACGGTGATGCTAAAGTTCCCATTGACCTTCTTGAGGACCTCATTCTCCAGTTTTCGTTTGAAGGCCAGCAGGTTTTAGATCCTGATGGTTTACCTCTGGTTAGACAAAGCCGTCAAACCACCTCAGTCTAAAAAGTGGTACCAAATTAAATAGAGTTTAAGGAGATCATATATTTCTTAAAAATAATATTTCATTGAAGCTGACTTTCTTTTCATATTGCAGAAACTAGTCACCTGCTGACAAATGCAGTGTGGTGTGCTGTTGCAGCATTCACCAAGGAGAGTGAGGTTAATATGCCATTAACCACTGAGTCGGGAAGGCACAACTTTTGGGAGGTAGCAGCAGGGAAGAGGGAGAAGGAGTTAGAAGGAAGATGTGACGGTGATGCTAAAGTTCCCATTGACCTTCTTGAGGACCTCATTCTCCAGTTTTCGTTTGAAGGCCAGCAGGTTTTAGATCCTGATGGTTTACCTCTGGTTAGACAAAGCCGTCAAACCACCTCAGTCTAAAAAGTGGTACCAAATTAATAACATTAATAACACCCTGCAGACACTCAATACATCACACGATAGAATCATTAACTCATCAGACTACCATACTCACAGCACAAATTTCAGAATTAGAGAGCCAGTTGAAAGTGGAAGAGGCCCTCTGTTATTAGAGAGAAGAACTGGGTCAGTGGCAGGTATTCTCTTGACAAGACCAAAGGGATCAGCAGGGAAGTTCACTGCATCCATCCAGTTGACACTCCCAAGCCATGACAACCCAAGTGCCGAAGCGTACCAAACTGAACTGATGAAGGTATGTACATGTATTTGAGAAAACAAATTGTAGGGAAAATAATATTTTGATATCAACCAGTAGTAAGCGTATCTGATTCTTGGTTGAAATATTTGCTGAAAAATTAGAACCTTCTATCGTATTTGTAATGACTGCATTGTGATATAAAAAGTGACTCAAGATATTGGAAATGCACAAATCGACAAGTTGATATTTATTATTTCAGTAACTGTGAGTAACATGTATGTTCTTCATATTTGTTTGACTGTTTTTGTTTGTTGTTTTGTTTTTGTTTTTAATTTTGTCTCTTCCTCTTTAGGCCAAAAAAAAATATTGTTGTGTTGCCCTCAAGTGGGAAAATGGGAAAGTTGGGTAGGACGGTCGGATTTAATTTTTGGTTTTTTTTGTTTTGTTTTTTTAAACCTTCAGTTTTTAAAATCCCCTCAAATATTAAATAATACTTCTTCAATTAGGAGACATTTGTCAATTTTGACTTCTGGATACCTGTTAGACATCAATTAAAGACTAGTCTCTCAATAAAATATTAATTTAAAGTGAAAAACTTTGATTTTTTGAACAAATCTGTAAAAATCATCATTCAAAAAAAAAAAAAAAATTGCGACCCTGATTTTCCAGGATTTAGGGTCGGGCGGTTGAGGGCAACACAACAATTTTTTTTTTTGGCCTTATTAATAGGTGTTGCGAATCATTTCCAGCAGAGAGCCTACTCACAACGATGTTGTAGTTACACTGGTGCCAGCATTCATCAGAAAGAACAACAATCTGATCCGTGAAGCTGCAGATCTGGCAATTGCAAGCTACAACCCCCTCACTCACTACAATCAAGTTGATTCGGATCTACAATTTCAGAAAAGATTTGTTTGGACACATTAAATGCCTAATAAAAAATTTCTCTGAATATCGATTGGTGAGGAAAAGTGAAATGTGAAGGAGGAACATTGAGACAACCCTATTATTTATAAATTGAATTTGAAAGTGTTTTTTTCTGAGATTGTACATGTAGGTCCCTGTATTCTGTGACTCATTTAGTTTGTATTCTAACTTGAACCTGATGCAGATCTGAGAAAAAAGCTAAGCACATATTAATCAATTTATTTCAAAAGTGAATGAACTCCTGAGGGGCAAGTTTGGAATCTTGAGTTAGGAAACACTTTGTGCCAAAATACTCTGATATTATTGACAATTTGTGCACGAAAATGTAATCAGAATGTGCTTTCCTGGGGGTCCTAAAAAGGCTACAATCCCTGGACTCTACCAGGGGCCCCAAGGTGACCTGTGAACCACCGTAAGTGCTCGCTCGCTTCGCAAGTCTGTCATTTAAGCAAAATCTCCATATTTTGAAAAAACACTATGTTGGCATCTCTGCACCACTCA
Source organism: Amphiura filiformis (assembly GCF_039555335.1). NCBI lineage: Eukaryota > Metazoa > Echinodermata > Ophiuroidea > Amphilepidida > Amphiuridae > Amphiura > Amphiura filiformis. Next base: position 56,112,327 of record NC_092628.1, on the reverse strand, counting down.
AGACTGTCATACGTCTGATTATTTCAAGAATGTTGCCTAGTGCAGCTCGTTAATTTTCAACTCTTTTGATAAATTCTTGTTTCAGAATTGACACCAGCAGAATGTAATGATCTCAAATTATTACTAATGATGCCTTGGATTAAGTTTAGCAAGATGCATACATTCTTAACAAATAAGAGGCTGCCTATTTTGGCCAGTGAGGGAAAGATGTGTGAGCAACTGAAGAGTAAGTATTTTGCTTCCCCTACATTGACTTTTTCTTTGGTCATCATTTTTAACCAAAAATATTTGAAACTTTTATATGATCAAGCAAAAGTCTAGATCTACCCTTATTGATCTTTTAAATCGTGACCATGCAAGTTAATAGCCCGGAGTCGACTTCGAACTTTGTATGTAAACATGGTCGTTGCATTCTCAACTGGACTTCTTAATGACAATATGGATCAAGTTCATTGTGGTCTAACCAGTAGCATCATAAAATTAAGCAAGAGTGTAAAAAAGTTGAATTTGTGTGTTTGTTTGTAAGTCGACACATGTTCCCTGCTGGGTGTAAACTAACAGCCTGTTTAAAAGTAATTTATTCAGTATCATTCTTGACAAGCAATTTGCATTTGATGTCGTAATTCCCGTTGACTTCGCTGTGTGTAATCAAGCTCTATATTGATTTGTCTAATTCAGCTCGACCCTGCTAAAAAAACCAAGTTGGGAAGTTGAAAAATACAAAGGACTTCTACTTATCACCTTATATTGTTATATTCTTTTCTAGCTTGTCGAACAGACTCTATAGAAGTGGGGACAGCCCAATTAAAGAATTCATCAACAGCAAAACCAACGAATGTGGCCTTCGTCCGCACCACAGACCTTGAAGAACACATCAAGCCATTATTGAAACTGCAGATGCAACAAGGTAACACATGGGACAATATGAAATTCAAAAGAGAGATTTGGATTAAGATTGGGGTAGGTAGTCAAAAATTGGATCAAATCATTTTTAACCATTTTTCCATGTTTGTGGTGCCACCTGAAGTTGGGAGGATCTTCATTTCCCAGGTGGCCAGCCCCACTGTCCAAAGCAGAAAGATGCAGAAGGTAATTGGGATGACCATGATGGATGGCCAAGTGACAGGTCTGTTGAAACCATGGTGAACGACCTCCAGAAGAACACTGAAGCTTCTGCGAGGAATGGCAAATTGCTGAAAGCAAATTCACCTCAATTTCATTCTGTGTGTGAGTCACACATATTACCAATCACAGTCAGTTTACACTATGTTGTACCACCCATCCTGCATATTATGCTTGGGTTGGTACAGCGCTTTTTCATTATGTTGGATGCTTCAAACGGTGCAAGAATTGGAGAGAATTTGGAGGATAACCAAGAAAAAAACCAAGAAGAGATACTTTTGGAGGGATTTAGAAAGTCAGGAAGTGGGGAAGAAAGGGGTGGGGCAAGCGTGCCATGCGATATGCCAGCATGTGCGCTTGCTTGTGTCAATCCGTGGAAGGAAAAAAACACTCGAGACCAGGTCAAGTATTTTCAGTGCTCTGAATGTGGGGATGGACCAGGTGGGGAGGAATGTTGTTTCATTTTTCATGTGTGGGCTTAGGCAATGATGAATACAATGATGATACTTTCCAATTCTTGTGCCCTGTTTCTGAAAGAGATGTAAGTAATGCTGGAGATGTTATCCGTGGTCAGATAAAGAAGGTTGAAGTTAAAGAAGGTAGTTAAGAAGGGGAAAGAGAATTATGAAAAAGCAAAGGTTGAATTAGACAAGATCTACAGAGATGTGTGCAAGGAGAGTGGTCCTAAAGAAACAGAATTGAACAGGGTTTTAGAGGATGCACTTCATGTGAAACGACAAGCATATCACGCACAATGTTCTGTATGTTATTCTACTATTATTACTTTGTTTTCCAAGTCTTTCCTTTCTTAATGCTGAATTATGTTCAAAATGTAGATCTTGAGTGTCATACTTTGTATATGACAAAAGCATGCATTGCTCTTTCTTTTTAGACATTAGGTAAGACATTTACCATTAGGTTAGACATTATGATCACATGCATAATTTGGAATAAATATTTAAAGTGTTATCACATTGAATCCAGAAGTAGGCTAGGATATCAACTGCAAAAGGCCACAGAGGCAATTGATGCTCGAAAATCTCATTGGCTCCAATCTGTAAATCAGGATGCAGCAAAGACCAAATGCTTAGAAAGACTTGATGACAATGCTGTCTTAATTGTAATGAATTGGGCCATGAAATTTTTACCAAGAAAATACAGAGAACAAATAACCCATTTTATAGTGTTTGTATCATACACCAAGAGAGCTGAAGAATTTCTACCAATTTCCCCAACCTCGGAATGGCCTTGCGAAAAGCCAACAGAGCATGCTGAATCCACTTTGAGGTCCTACATCTAATGGACCAAATCTTCAAGTGGATTCTTGTTTGATGCTGTGAAGCAACTCTTGCATCAACTAAAATGGATGAGAGAGAGGAGCACCAGAAATATTCTGTCATCATCCATGAAATCGGAAAGTACCCCTACTGGTAAAAGAAGAATGGATCGATACTAAGCAGGGTTAGCGCTGGCTCTGAAATCTTGAGGTCCAGTAACCCCATTGTTCCACAAAATTGGCAAAATCATTGCAATTTCAAGGAAAACAGTGTATTTTGGTCTGATTTTGGATCTCCTGGGTACATGCATTTCCAAATTTCAGGGAACCAAACTGCATCACTGACAACATGGCAAAGGAGAACTTGGGTTTCCACACAGATTTTGGCCTTATCACTGATAGCTTCCAATGCCAACCATGCTAAGACTATGCTGATTGTCTGTGCAAAATGGTTTTGAGAAATTTAAAATAGAATAAAAACTTTGAAAGTAGAAAAAATAGAACTCCCTTATTGCATAGAGCTTTTGGCAAAGGCACAGGGACTTAGGCAGTAAAAATGCAAAAAGCAAAAAAAGGCCATCCGCTTTTCTGGAAAGAAAGCTTAATGATGTGGTGAGAATGAAGTCGTTGATGTTGGGGATAGACAGGTGTCTGAAAGCCTTCATCAAGAGACTGATAAGATCACTAAAGAATTTGAACCTGGTTCTTCTTTTGGTCACATATTCTGGCAGCAACAAACTAAGGTGCTGCAAACAGAAAATCCAAAAGGAAAAGAGATGGCACCCCATGGTCATTAATTGTGTTTCAACCTCTGAATGGCCTTGTGGAAGGCTAACCAGAATATTGACAGGTATGCTGAATCCACTTTGAGGTCCTACATCTATTGGACCAAGACTTCAAGTGGATTCTAGGTTGATGCTGTGAAACAAGTCTTGCATGAACTGATTACATTAGCACCAATAAATCGAACAATTTACTTAGACACAGAACACGATTTATGTGTTGCATACCGTTTTCTGTAGATGTTTCAACTCATGGTGTTGTCACTAACCACCTTGGAGCTTTTTTCAGTACTACTAAATGGTCTTATTATTTGCTTCGACAAAATGCACCGACAGCATGTTCGTAACAAGTCCACATGCAAAGCATTGCGATAGCAATACTCATAATAGTGTACCTTTTAATATGCATTGGATTAGGTATCTTCAGTTTTTGGAGATGTTTCAAACCAGAAGAATTACATAGTAATTTTCCAGTTGTTTTTATGCCATTTCTGATTGCTATCCTAACAATAGGAACATTGATTGTTATCTTTCTGTTCAATACTATGACCATTTGGTATATTCATGCTCAACAAATGTTGTCCAGAGACTTCGCAAAAGAGCTGCGAAACAATGGGGCACTATGTATGTTATCTTATTGTCGGAGATATTTCAAGACTTAATCACATTGTCAACACATTTATATACTTCACAAACAGAATATTTAAAGAAGAGTTAAAGAAAAGTTGAAAAAGAAATCGGATCAGAAGAATCCAGAAGTAAACTGCAAAAGGCCACAGAAGCCAGAAGAAACACATAGGGATTTTCCAGTTGTTTTTCATGCCATTAATATCCTAACAAGAACATAGATTGTTATCTTTCAGTTCAATACTTTGACCATTTGGTGTATTCATGCTCAACAAAAGTTGTCCAGAAAATGAGCTGCAAAACAAGCTTAACATTCAGAGATCTAGAGCCAGTGGGGAAGAAACTGTAGAGCAAGATTGCAGCTATAGAGGACAAGTAGAGCTACATGATTCTCTAGCTAGTATGTCCAAGAAACTTCACCATAAGACGCGACTTGAATTAAAGGAAAGGCTGCTCGTAACCACGTTTACCTTTGCATTTTTGGTGTTAACAAATTGCACAGAGTTTCAAGCTATACGGCACTTACAGACAAAATAAAAACAACCATATAATCCATATGTTTTCTTATTGTCAGAGATATTTAAAGACTTAATCACATTGTCAACACATTTATATACTTCACAAACAGAATGTTTAAAGAAGAGTTGAAGAAAAGTTGAAAAAGAAATCGGATCAGAAGTAAACTGCAAAGGGCCACAGTGGCCAGGTGAATTACATAGTAATTTTCCAGTTGTTTTTATACCATTACTATCCTAACAATAAGAGCATTGATTGTTATCTTTCTGTTCAATACTTTGACCATTCGGTATATTCATTGTCAACAAAAGTTGTCCAGAGACTTCGCAAAGGAGCCACAAAAGACCTTGGATTAGGTATCTTCAGTTTTTGGAGAGGGTTTAAACCATAGAATTGCATAGTGATTTTCCAGGGTTTTTTATGCCATTGCTATCCTAACAATAAGAACATTGATTGTTATCTTTCTGTTCAATACTTTGACCATTTGATATATTCATGCTCAACAAACGTTGTCCAGAGACTTCGCCAAAAGAGCTGCTTGAAACAACAGGGCACTATGTATGTTATCTTATTTCAGAGATATTTCAAGACTTAATCATGTTGTCAACACATTTATATACTTCACCAGTCAATGAATTTTGAAAAAAAAAGCAGGTGTGCTATAAATCGCACTCCTGGAAATAGTCAGAAGCGAGCTACAGGTGTGCTGTTAATTGCACTTTCGGTAAGGATTTTAGGTGTGCTATCATTTGCACTTGGTAAGAAGTTTAGGTGGGCTATTTGAATTATTGCACTTGATATTCAGATAAGAAGCATTGGTGTTGAATGTGGGACTACAAATACAATGTATAGGTGGGCAATCAAACTTCTTACCAAGTTAAAATTATGCAAATTTCCTAGCACTGCCCCACGCACCCACTGCATGACATCACATGCACAGAACTGACGAATCGTGTGTGTAGGATCGGTGAAATTTTTGTAAAATTTGGTAAGAAACACCTCGTGCATATTGTCCGTCTCCGTTGAAAAACTGGATCCTCCGCAGTAAAATCCACCACGACCACTTGAAATAAGCTTCCAGCAAAGTCAGAAAAAATATACCATGTCCAACAAAAAATTATAACCAAAATTACAGATAAATAAAATTTGAGTATCTTCAGTCATCGAAATTTTTGCTCGTTTGACGCCAGAAAAAAGTCAATTTTCAAACGGCAATATTTTCCGAACGTAACCATTGATTTTCATTCCGTCAGGACCCAGCAGCCATCTTGAATATATATGAATATGCATGTCTGAGCCCAGTAAGGTCAAAAATTCATTCATAAAACCATGTCGGGTTAATTGCAACGATTCTCATCGGCCGGATAAGACCACGTGTTTGTGACGTGTTGGGTTCATGAATATTTAATGAGCACGGTAAAAAAAGATAACGGGGATCACCAAAAGTCCGATGCTATGCACTTTGCATGCTTAGTGGTGCCTGGCGTGCTAACTGGCTCCTTTTTTCTAACTTCGTACAGCGTGAATGGGGGCAGTTCGTTTGTGGGATGGGCTTACTCAAACAACTCAAACACCAAACTTTCGACACGAATATCGTCCCGTCTGCCTTGGTTTTTTTCAAACCCCATTACATCATTAAGCTTGTAGGTTTTCCATGTCTTATACTGGACCCATTTGTTCTTTTTGTCCGCCGTGAATCCATGATGAGTAGTATAAACTGATATTTCTATCGGCAAACCTCGGTACAATTTTATCATAGCGCTACACTCACCGCTGACAGATCGCATGTGTGTACGTCATGTCAAAATATTAAATCAGCCTTGTTCAGCTTCTAAATAATTATACAGTTCAGTTGAATGCATAAACATTACCACATTTACTACGGTGGTCAATGGCATGTCTCGTCTTTGTTGTGACATGAACCGCAAGTTATCATATTTCGGTAGCGTGACCTCACAAGAAAGGTCAGGTAATTTACATATTAAATTGACAAAACGGCCAATCAGCGAGTAGAAAAGATATTGTTTGGGTCGTCACTTTTGTAAAGGCCATGACATCGATTTATTTTATGCAAATCACTTCCGGGAACCGCTGCAACTTTGGAAACTCCTTCAGGTGACAAAGTGCGCTATAAATCGCACTCGGTAAAGTGATTTAAGGTGAGCTCTACGCGCGCGATCGCACTCGCGCGCCTTAAAATGCATTGACTGCTTCACAAACAAAATATTTAAAGAAGAGTTGAAGAAAAGTTGAAAAAGAAATTGGATCAGTAGAATTCCTAAGTAAACTGCAAAAGGCCACAAAGCCCAGGAGAATCACATAGTGATTTTCCTGTTGTTTTATGCCATTGCTATCCTAACAATAAGAACATTGATTGTTATCTTTCTGTTCAATACTTTGACCATATGGTATATTCATGCTCAACAAAAGTCGTCCACAGACTTCGCGAAAGAGCTGCAAAACAAGCTTAACGTTCTGAGATCTAGAGCCAGTAGGGATGAAACTGTAGAGTAAGATTGTAGATAAGCAAAGCAACAAGATTCTCTAGCAAGTGCATTCAAGAAACTTCACCGTAAATACGACTTAATGTTTTCAAACAAGGATGCTGGGAAACCTGCCACAGCCAAATCAGGAGCCCAGAAGGAGGCTGTAGATAGTGAAGGGCAAAGTAAACAAATTAAAATCAACACAACTATAAATTTAGGTGCAGGAATTCTTGTAAAAGGCTTCATTCGGGGGGGGGGGTGAATGGGGATTTTCTAGTTGACTCTGGGTCAATCACTCCGGAGATGCATCACTCACTCCCTAAATCCTGCAGACCTGAACTCAACACAGACTGGGAGATCGTACAGGCAGATGGTTCACCTTTGAAACACGTGACTTGAGGATGTCCCCGTATGGGTGTACAAATAGGACCAGTGTGGAGATGTGTCTTGGTAGTGGTGGCCAAGCTGGAAGGTCCAGCACTCCTGGAAATGGATTTCCTACGGGCCTCCAACTACAGGGCGCTTATGGACAAAATAAAAACAAACCATATAATCTATGCATGTTTTCTTATTGTCAGAGATATTTAAAGACTTGGAGCCTCCTTGGATCAGGAGCCTCTTCTTTGGCACACTTCCCAACCACAACCACATGTACCAAAGGTCTTTTATCTTGAGCTTGTTTTGGAGGACAGTAGATCTTCTGGAGTTGGCAGGCTGAAAACTGTAGGGGTAGTGTGTGACTGAGCAGTAACAAACAGAAAATTTCAACGGCTTCCAATCCACTGTACCATGAACCAAACCCATATGCCACAGACCATCTTCATAAGGAATAAGCCCAATCGGCATTGGAAGTTTGCAATGCATTGTAGGACAGTTTTTGCAGTTTTAGGACACTTTGTCCTTTGACCTTTCAGAATATTCAGAAATATTGGGTTTTTGTACGTATCTAAAATGTTTTACAATATTTAAAACAAATATAAAAAATATTAGTGTTTTATAAATTAATTATTTGGTATTTTTAATGATCAAAATTGTGACAATAATAAGAAAATTAATAATAATTACGTAAATTTTCCCGATATGTCAGAGGTCAAAGTGTCCCAAAACTGCTCTCAAAAACCGGAAGTTAGAATGGTGATTGGGCTTATTCCTGAATGATCCGTCACACCTGATCAAATGTGTGAGGAATGCCGGAGCCAGCAAAAAAAAAGGATGCTTTGGGTAAATGAGCCAATTACACTCACTGTTTTTTTCTTCAAATAATCCACATTGAACAAACTATTGTGAAGTGCATAAAGCTTATTTGCCATTATGTGTAAAAAGGTAAAAAAGTCAATGTAATGCCATTCCCAACCTTCAGTGGAGACATTAAACCATTGCTAAAATCAGATCAACTTTGGACAGCCCCACATAAGATTATTGAACAAGCAGCACTTTGGATTCTTGTGCATGCAGATATGTGACTCCTCGCCACAACTGAGCCCGGATGTCGCCAGTGCCACTATTGAGATATGCTCCATCGAACTTAACAATAAACAATAGGAAAGAAAGGATTTATTGACTGTTTTATTGATTTTTCACTACTTAAATGTCAAGTACTATAGACATGATATACATCATTTTAAAGCTAATTTCAAGCAGAATATTTTGGTTGAATATCTCAAAAATGATGATTGGCGACATCCGGGCTCAGTTGTGGCGAGGAGTCACATATGAAAACAAAGAACAATATAACAACTATGGGGAGAGATTTGTAACAAAGTATCCACTAGCTAAAGGTGGAGTCAGATGGTGAGCGTCTATATAGTTTCTTGAGGACCTTGCTTGGCTGATATTGTCTCCTTATCTTCTAAACCCAACAGTTTCCAGGACAACCTGAATAGTGGTGAAGGACAATCATTTCAGTAATATTCATAATAATGCTCAAATTCTTGTGAAACCATGCAGCTGACAAGGGTGGGGCCATTGTTGTCATGAATCGTCAAGACTACATAGCTGAAGGTGAAAGACAGGTTAGCGATTCTACCTCTTATAGTGCGGTGTCAAAAGATCTCACCGAAAAACACTGTTAAGTAGATAAAAAAACAGTCAAAAAACAGATGAAAATATCAAATGTTCTGGTTCCTAAACAATGTGAATGTCCCAATTTGTACCTGTTACCCAAAATTCATAAGATCAACAATCCTGGCCGACTGTGGCCATCCAATTGTTCTCACAATTCGTTGACATCCACCAGAGACCCCATCTCCAAAATCTCCCATCCTATATACAAGACACTACTCATTTTCTTAGATCTATAATCATCTTAAACAAGCACTCTCTGTTTCCACCCAACACCAGGCTGTGCACAGCTGATGTATCGTCCTTGTATACAAGTATTGTTCACATGGACGGTCTTCATGCTTGCCAAATCGCCATTAACACACATGCTGTTCAAAATCCCTCACAGATCACCTAGTACGCCTCGTGGAACTTATCCTCACATTGAAAAATTTTATGTTCAACAACATCCAATGTACAGGCACTGCCATGGGAACAGCATTTGCACCATCCTATGCCAATCTTTTCATGGGCCATCTGGAACAATGGGATTGCACATGGGGTATACCTTGAAAAATGTGTGCGATTAAAAATGGGCAAGGCAACAAGACAGAGAGATCAACATGCTAAAATGGATACTGCAGACTTCTTATCTTTGTTTGAGAGTGAGTGGACAGAAAATATTGCATCACCAACCCTTCAAACACTTAAGGAAAGATGTTACTTTCAGGAAGATGTCATTCCACTTATGCTGCAAATTAAATATCTCTGCAAACCAAAATTCTGTCAACAAATCCAAATATTCAGAACTGGAAAGGTTTGGCTAAGGCCATATTTGTTGGAGTCGTATAATTGTTTAATAAAAGGAGAGGAGGGCAGATGGCAAAACTTCCACGGAAATGTCTTCAAGACCTCAAAAAGGATAAAAATCCCATGATTCTCTAGCAAGTGCATTCAATAAACTTCACCATAACGTAACAAAAGGCTGCTCGTAACCACATTTACCTTTGCATTTTTGGTGTTAACATCTCTCTCTTATTGTCAGAGATATTTAAAGATTTGATCAAGTTTTCAATGCATATATACTTTACAACCAGAAAATTGAAATAAGAGTTACAAAAGTTGAAAAAGAAATCGGATCAGAAGAGATTTAGACAGAGGCAATGTTTTAATGAGTTTAAAAAGCATGGGCAAAAAGCATGGGCATGATAGCACCGCAAGCTGACGAAGCTAATCTTCTGGAAAACTAACTGGGTTCACCAACCTGGGCAACTATCAGAACATGCTCCAAGAATTTTAAAATGAAATACAACAAGAGATGGCTCCATTGAGGAACTTGGCCCAATACATACTTGTATTTCAGATCAGAAGCCTTTTATGGAATTTTCAATACCTTTTGGCACACTTCCCAACCACATCTACATGTACCAAAGGTCATGTCTTCAGCTTGCTTTGGAGGGCAGTGGAAATTCTGGAGTCAGTAGGCTTGAAAATTATACAGGTAATGTATGACAGAGCAGCAACAAACAGAAAAATGTTATAAATCTGATTTACAACATCTGTTGTCTTAGCCCAACTCTTTCAACTATAATATAGTATGCCAGGACATAGGACTTCCTGTGGCGTTTTGTCCACACTTCGTATATAGGGTTAGGGTTAGGTGATATCTGCAAAATGAAAAAGTTCATAGGAGAGATCTGCAAAATGAAAAGGCTCAACATCATCAGTCAAAATGAAAGCAGGCTTCTGCAGAGGCTACTGTTGCCAAGATATCCGACAGCATCTCCCAGAATGCAGAATGAGGGTATTTTGGAAGAGTTACACAAAGAAAGGCAATCCAAGAAAACTGTAGAAGAAGAAAGAAATAACCTTCAAGAAAAGCTTGACATCATCACAAGGGCTTTCGGAAGCCATTCAAACACTACAAAAGGTAAACTTGGAGTTTGATCCAATCAATGACAACTTGGATTGTTATTAGAGTAGTTACCAGAAGTTGTGGATGATCTTCAAAACAAAATTAGCAAACGCCCAGCACAGGGTCAATTTCCAAGATCAGGCTTGAAGCCATCAAAATAGGGCTTGCCATGAGGGAGATATGTGTCAAGGAAGTCCTGGGAAAGTACCAGAAGAAGTACCAGAACTTCCAAGTCGCACTAGCACCTTGGTCTGGGGCGGACATTTTAAAAATGAATTTAGAAGAACAGCAATGACATCACTTGCATTACATTCCAGATGTTAAATCTACATCATATGCAAAATTTGAGGAAATTCGCACGAGTCTGTTTTATTTTAGGGCCATTTGTCTATACCTGGTCTTTACATGTAGCCCTGTGGAGAGAGTGCCCGTTGAGGGCGCTATAACCCCCATTTTAGGAACAAAAATGTGATTTAAAAAAAAACGGACTTGTGCAAATTTTCTAAAATTTTCAGAGTATGTAGTATGGACATGTAGAAATATAATCAAGTAGTTGCCCTACCTGCTCTTCTCCGAAAAAATAAAAAGTCCTATACCTAAATGATAATGAAACCTAGGTGACTCCCAGATGGCTCTTCAAGGAACATTGGGCTAACACAAATGGCATCAGCAGACACAGGTACAGTGGTAGAGTCCTACCAAAAATGAATTGGGGAACTAGCATCTGCCAATTCCAATGTTGAAGGAGGAAATACAGAAGAAACAAATAAATAACTCCTCCGCATTGTCAAAGGTGCAATGACAGACCAGGGACCAACAATGTTCCAGTTTGGTGACCAGCTTAAAATCATCAGGGAAACACTACTTCCAAAGGCAGTTGGTAACTGGTCTACCCTTCCAGAAGAGGTCAAAGCGAGCATGGGTGAATTCAGCCAGTTCTTCTGCAAGATGCATCCACATCATAAATTTTGCTGAAGAAGCTAACCAAGTTCTGAAATCACTGGAAGATATATCAACATTGGGAAAGAATCATACACCCTCCCAACTTAGTTGGGAGGGTGTATGATTCTTTCCCAATTGAACTTCAGAATCTGGAGTGCCACAGCTGGTCAGTACTGTTAAGGCATTCCATCATCAAGGCGCAGACCAATCAGGTGTTTCGCTCCCCGGTTTCCTCAACATGTCCAGGCCTTGTCAATCCTGCCCTTCCCTTGTGGCAGAGTGGGACCCACACCCACTCTGCTACACCCATAGGGATTGTTCTAGATATAACAAGTGTTCGTCCTTTTGCATAGGTTTATCAGACGTACATTTTGAAGACCTAGAGAGTAGCACGCGCTTGGGACTTCGACATCGACAGAAATCGAAGACCAGAAAGCAGAAAGCTACAGGTAAGGTTGACTCGGTAAGTGCTAGCGTGGCTGCCTCTAAGGGCCACGCTAAGGTTACCACTGGGGCTCCGGCCCCGGGCAAGCAGGCGGACCCTCCGGGGACTGCTAGCGAGCCCGAAGGCCTAGCAGCCAGCGAAAGCATTGACAAACCGTCTAAGCAAGTATCAGGCTGCAGGGCGGTACTTGCCCTAACAGGCGAGTACCAGTCTAAATTGTTAACATTAAGGTGACAAATGGCCATGCAGAGCGTGGAGTAGCACTGGTGCAGTAGTTTAACAAACACATTACACATCGGCACCAGTTTCCTGACAGCAGAAAGTCAACCTAAGGCATTCCATCATCGAGGTACAGGCCAATTAGGTGTGAAAAATGTATTTTCTGTGCATTTGCAGTCTGAATATGACACAAAAGACTACCTTATAACTATATAGGCAACAAGACAAATATACTCTTTGCAGGTGCACCCGCCACCTAATATCACCTGGATCATATCTCCATTTTTGTGAGTCATCTTCCAGATCCAAATAAACTTTTAATGGCTGTTGCTGAGGATGTGAATACAACAGATGTCCATTTCTGTTGATAATCAACATGCATACAGAAAAGTAACCAGCATCTCGAACACTTGTTCACCAGCTACATAAACAAAGATTTTAATGAAAGGCTTGTGAATGAAACAAAACCCTCAGTGTAGGACAGGCGGTTTCTCCAGACATTGGCAGATACAACCACACAAGACCCAGATGGTCACTTCAAAACTGCACTACCTTTCAGAAGTAAGGATATTGCTATGCCAAATAACCGCATGCTTTGGGGATTATCCACAAATGCGTAACGGAACCACTATGGCAAGTAATAAAGTAATAAATCTACCCATATAAGATTTTGTCATTACAAGGATGCAACAATGACAATGTTAAAACACCATCAAATTATACATGCTGGTGGTGACAAACCACGCAATGTAAAAATTGCAAGAAAACATATACTTACTTATCTTTGCTAAAAGGCATAAATGTGAATAAACGTAATTATAGTGTAAGAAAAGTGGACTCTTCCGACATTCAATATGACATTATGGAGGACACTGTAAAGGACACTGGCTACATTTTAGTATCAGAAGTCTGCAAAAAACAGAGTTTGCAGGTATTGTTTTGTTGTCCTAAGTGTAAGCAGAGTATACTCAAAGTCAGAGAACATACAAATATTCAAGATGGATGCAGCAAAGTATTTGACATAGTGTGCCCGAGTGAGGAATGCGAAGCCGCAGTCATAAATACTTGGCATACTTCTGAGACTGTAGCTGATAGAAAATATGCTGATGTAAATGTACATTTCATTCTTGCAATTAGGAGTGCTGGTGTTGGCTTTTCTGGAATGGAAGAACTCTGTATGGGTATGAATGCACACATCACAGTACTTACCGTAGATATAAAGACAAGATTCACAATGCATCAGAAAAAGCTTCTGGAAGAACACTATGAAAGGCAGGGGAAACTGTACGCAAGGAATATGTGGCTAAAGATGAAACACTGAAAGAGAATGACACAATTGATATATCAGTCAGCTATGACGCAAAGTGGCAAAAAGCATGCGGCTTTAATTCCAAGCATGGCGTAGGCACAGTAATTGACTTAGAAACCAGTTTGATTCTGGCCATGGAAACGATGACAAAATACGGTCAAAGGTGTGCCAATGTCCAAACAATGTACCCCGACACTGAATCAGCATGTCAACGGGTTAGAGCTGACACTAAGATGCCGCATGGAATACCATCAAATCTTAATCCCTGTTTGCAACCTGGATTGAGAAATAACATTAACATTCCATCCTTCGAGCATAACTGATTTAATGTAGTCTTTAAAGCAAGCTCAAACTGGTTCTATGGAATTGCTTCTTGATCCTGAGTTAAAATGTAGCAGCAAGAAAGAAGCTGCGAGTGCTATGGAAAACCCTTCGTTTGTGGTCATGAGATGCCATATGTGAAAGATCAAATTCCAATGGGAAAAAATGAGATCCCTACTAAAAGAGACTTGCAGAATTAGTGGAAACACTTGAAAATCTGAAGTTGCCAGCTGCAAGCAACAGTGACTGCATACCGAAAGTGACAATTCTTGTAGGAATTAATGTTCCAGCAGCAACTACCTCCCTGTAGAGCAAGGTTGGGAAGATTGGGGAACCATACAATGCAGTGAAATCACCTTTAGGTTGGTTGATTTATGGTGTACCTGGAAAGAATGACAATGCAATTACTCATGTGAACTTCTGCAAAATTAGCTGCATGACAGATGTACAGAGGATGAATGATCATCTGGAAGATCAACTCAAGACATACATAAACTTTGAATTCCCCAAATGCCTCAGTGATCCAACTCTCAGTCCTTCAAAAGAGGATAAGCATTTTATGGAGCTGATGGATCGTGAAGTGACAGTTGTTAACAGACATTTAAAGTAAATGATTACACCTCAGAAGATTGACGAAAAGAGGTGATAGGTAAACTGTACTATTAAAGAACAGAAAGAAGTTATAACAGTAATTTTCTGTAGCGTTTGCTTGGTTTATTTACATCTCTAGTCAACGCAACGAGTGTCAGTTTATATCGAAAAGAAAAGAAAAGAAAAGAAACGCTTTTGAAATATTCCATTCAGAAGAGCACCAGAAATATTTTGTCACAGTCCATGATGAAATGAAGATCCAAACAGACCTGGTGTTCTCTCAGTCACTGTACTCACAAAATTGAATTTGAATTTTTGTGTAGAATGTAGAAAGACAGTAATTTCCAGGATAATTATTACTGGTATTCATTGTTGCTTTAAGAAGTAAAGAAGAAAATGATTGAAATTTTGTAGGATATAAAAAGACAATATTTCAAACAAATTTTGATGCCTGCTTTTGCTTGAAGACAAACAAATTGATTAAGTGTGCATTTTTGTGCAAGTTCTATAAGAAATAGGTTACATTGTTGTGTGCTTGTCAAGTTCCAGAAGACGCTGTTGTTATTGTTTGTATTGATATTGAATTAACCTTAACAGTATAATATATATTGTGTCAAGCAGTTTTTCATTGAATTGATAATTGCAATTATTTACTGAATTTCATTGAATTATCTGATAATTGCAATTAATTACAAGCAAATTCTTCAAATTGCATTTGTCGTTTATATAATATCAATACAACAGTGTCTTCTACTTCAAGTACAACTTGTCAAGTAAAAAACAATGTAGAGTCACATCTCTTAAGTATACTTATCAAGTTGATAAGTAAACTTGATAAGTGTACTGCATTCTCTAAGAAATGACCTTTTATCTTCCAGTATTAATAGGGGTCTGCGGTGCCACACCTGTGGGTCGGAATAAGGCGACCATCTAGAGGCTCATCATACAAGTAGGTTTCATCAATCGTTTTGTTAATAGGGGTTTGCGGTGCCGCACCTGTGGGGCAGAATTAGGCGAACATCTAGAGACTCATCATACAAGTATAGGTTTCATCAATCGTTTTGTTTATAGGGGTTTGTGGTGCACCATGTATTATCAGAACAGGGCCGCTGTACTGCAAGCTAGAGTGCAAAGAACTGATTATGGAACTACTTTCCATGAATCTCTCTATGTCAATGGTGAATCAAGTAATAACATCTACTTTAAAGAAGATGGCAAATCTAGAGATGAACTGCCTTCCATCTATGACAATCACTTCTACTTGGCCGACAGAGATTGGACTGGCCATAAAGGAATCACATCCAGAAGATGTACTGGGGAATGTACTGGCATTATTCATGGGGACGGAACAGCCAAATACCACAAAAAGTATCGGAACTTTCAGATCACTCTACAAGACCAACAGCAGATCAACAGGACTACTACAGATGGGGTGGGGAGACACACCAGCTGTGGTTGACAGTTTCAAACACATATTGCTGAGGTAGTAGAAACTGTAACTGGGGAAAAAAGGGACCGGATTTACAATGAACTCATCACATCATGCCACATTTCAGTAATGCATTAGCAGCAGTACAAGAGGAGTTGTTTTCATCAGTTGTTAAAAACTGGAATGAATTGCCAAGAGATGTTCAAGACTTTTAAAACTTTTAAAAGTTACTAATTCCTTCTGCAACTGCAAATTCAACACCAATTGCAAATGTCATTGATACTTCTAACCACCAAAATATCTGCCCACAAATTTCCACTTATACAGTATTGGAAATCGCACCAATATTTTAATCGAAGGGGCTGCATGCAGCAACGCTGTACCATCTCAGTCACATGACATCATTCGTAAGCTCCAGACAAGTCTCCGTCAGGGGGAAAGAGGACAAGCGTCAGATTACTGTGCTTATGGGAGCCTCAGCAGCAGGAGAGCTATTGCCACCACAAGTGCTGTATCAGGGTACACAGTGTCGGTCCGCAGAACTTGTCCCTTTACATCCAATTTTTAAGGACTGTTAAGATCTATGGTTCGTTAACTTTCACCAAGTGTTTTACAGTGACGTCAGTCCCGCTCTTCTGGATTATTTAAGCTTGTTAGCCAGTTTCCCATTTCACTTAATTTTCCACTATCTTTTTGGTCTGATTTCACAGGTAATTGATATGGAAGGACACACGGTTTAGGTCTGTGCAATTAACATCTTTTCTCTCCATCTTTGGAATTGGGACACGGTGGATTTGAGGTGTGGTATAGTACAAGTGGGAACATAACAACCCACATCCTGAAAGAAGAGTGGTAAACGACACAACAAAGTCTTCGCAGACCTTGCAGGTGCAATGCAGATGCAATTGAGCAACACATCAAGACTTTTCAGTGTCGTGCATCCCATATGGCAGAAATAAAACGCTAGAGAGGAAATACTTGCTAGCGGGTCTAAGCATCCAAAAGATGCATCTGATTTTCTTGAAAACCTACAATGGGCCAATCCATGCAAGTAAAACTTTTATTTGTCTCACATGTTTGTCTCAAGATTCAATCTAGGATTTGGCACACCAAAGAAAGATGTCTGCTCATACTGCCTGAGAAACGAAGTGTCTGATTAGGTTAAAAGGGTGATAGTGGCGGACGAGACAGCTGTTGAGACACGTGTCCAATGCTGTATGAAAGAATATTAATCTTGTATAAAATGTTTATAAAACGCTTTATGTTTGCTGGGGATGTAGCTCCGTAACAACAATACATGCCTGCTGCCGTAAACTGTACTATAAATTGTTTTCAAAATAATAAGTATGCATAGCACAATACAATGTATACAGACCTGTATCTTCCATGATGGCCACAATTTATTTGAAATATTACTCTATTATTTTTTAAAACAATAAAAATCAAATTCTTGCATTAAAATCATTTAGCATATTTAATAAAGCAAATTAAATATCCAAATCTCTGACCACCCATATTCAGAGGAAATGAAGTGCATTGACAATTTTTATGCATAGCAAAATCTGCTTTGTGCAACCACCAGTAGAAAGTAGTGGAAAACTCAATGAAACAGAAGTTGAAAATGCACTAGATGTAAAGTAGTGGGATACTCAATGAAACAGAAGCAGGCAATGCAGGAAGTCAGGGATTGTCATGAAATTGTTGAACTCCAAGACCTAGTCGTTTGCCGCTTGACACTTTTTAATGCTACTGGAGTGAGGAAATCACCAGGCTAAGGAGTGGCAAGAGACAGAGAAGGGAGCATGGCTTAACAAAAGGCACCTAGATAAGCTGGATGCAAAAGATAGGGCATTAGCCAAAGAGCTCAAAGTTGACCTAGATAAGCTGGATGCAAAAGATAGGGCATTAGCCAAAGAGCTCAAAGTTGGCTACCAATCTGGCAAAAGGAGACATCTAGTTCCAACATTGTTTCCCAAGTATACCCTTAAAATCTCTGTGGCAGACAAATGTGTGCGTGATGCAAGTGGTATATCGAGTGCTAACTTGTATCTTTTTCCAAGTGGAAATGGTTCAACAGAACATGTGTCTGGCTGGCATTCAGTGAACACCATATGCAACAAAATCAGTTTTGTATTTTGTCACATGTATTTATTGTTTCCATGGTTTAATAATTGTGCAATATCTTCAGTGCATTGTGTCGATGGGCCATGAGCATCTTTCTTGAAGGACCGAGTATAAATGTAAACTGAACCGGAATCGGTTCCTGATCTTCCTCCCAGTGATTCAGAACAGTGTTCATCAGCACCAGCGACTGTTGCAGATGTCTACCACAAATTATATGATTTTCCTACAAAGCAAAAGTTAGTAGAACATATTTTTAAACAAGATGCCCAAATTAAGGAATTGCACATACAACTTTGGTCATGCGAAGAGTATAAAACTTCAACATCTACAAGAATAAGAAGATAGCCATCAAAGTCAAATCAAGCAACTCACGAAACAATACAATGTTCAGAATGTACAAAGGAAGATGAAAAATCTATCAGTATAAGGGTTTCATTGAAAGGTATACAACAACTCTTGCCAAAGAAAGAGGTGAAATGCAAGCAACACTTGAGAAGTACAAGACAGAGAAGTGGGAGAAGAGGAAAGAGCAGAAGTGGGTGTTTTATTACAAATCCAAGGCAACACCTTTAGAGGACATGAAAGATGGTGAAATTAGCGAACTGTTAAAGGAGAGCAACAACTTGTGCTATCAAGTTGATGATCTGCATTGCCAGCTTGAAGAGTATATGCAAGATAAAACTATTCAAACATTTCAAGATGGCCATTATGTAGATGAAGTATGCTTGGTGTGCAATGACTTTTTGGCAAGAAAATGTTGGAACACACCATGTATCAGAATTAATTAGGTATGTGTTAGAAAACTTGGTTGGCATACAGGTTGACAAATTGCCAAAAACATCATTAGTCAAGCTCATGGCATTGGAAGCCAACATACTTGCAAAGAAGCAACTGGCCAGAACATGATTAACTTGCCAAATTCAACAATTCATATGTGATGCGATCAAGCAAAATCAGTCGGAACTCGGAAATATTGAATTTTCAGTTTCTTGTAGGATAGTAAAAAACATTTTCAAAGCTACATTTTGCAGAAAACCCCATTGAAATTGAACAACCAGTTCTGAAGATACGAGCAATTAAAGTGTTTGCAAAATAATAGGAAACAAAAGGAAATACTTCCTTTGTTTGGCTATATCTCAAAATCAATATTTCCGAGTTCCGACTGATTTTGCTTGATCGCATCACATACGGATACCACAACCAAAAAACAAAGACAGTTCTTCAGCATTCAAATATCTGCAAATGAAGAAACTTTTTCTGGTGAGTTGATGGAGACAGTCAGTGGGGATACAGGGACACAAGTGGACATCACAAAAGACTTCACACAGCTTTCACAACTCTTAGACTTGCCTGATAAAAACATATTCAGTACAAACTTTTATTCAATATCTAAAATGTCTGACCAACGACCAACAAACAAGTTGAGGATGGATAGAAGGGTTGGAGCTATGGCAGGAAGAAGTTCCCAAGAAGCATGTTTTCCCCACTCATACAGACATTTAGTCCTGGCCCTAGCTAGAACCCGGCCTACACCGGATAGGGCAGAGATTTTGACACTTGATTTGGGTTATTGGACCTTTGAGGTTAACGAATCACAGAGGTGCTTTTACTAAAGCGGCTGCTAGAATTCGAGAAATCAAGATGGCACCAAGGCCATTTTGAAAATTTTAAATTTTAGTTTTCACTCAATATTCATGTGTAATACATCATTCTATAGGTTTTTGCATACAAGGAATCAATTTCTGACATTATTTTTATGATTGAAGGTCAGTATAACATGTTTACATTCAAAATGGCCGCCAAATGGTTGCCAAAAGATGGGGTTTTCATTAAAATGTATTTAGAATTCAATATTTTAACTTATTTGATGTTAAAAATAACCATGGGTTGCTGATATTATGGTCAGTTGTCTATGTCATTTCTATCATCTCCTGGATATGTTTAAAAATCAAAATGGCTGCCAAAATGGCCGCCAAAATCGCTTCTGTTTAAATTAAAATGTGTTACAGGAGTATTATGAAGTACCAGATTTACAATGAAATGGTGCCAAACATTGTGTTCTTTTGTATTCAAAGTATCTCTCTGGTAAAGGGGTAACAATATGACATCAGCATCAATTAATATGATCTCATGGGCATGTAAACATTCAAAATGGCCGCCAAAATGGCTGCAAAAACATGATTTTTTTCATTAAAATGATATTTAAAACAGCATTTTAATAGATGTTGTGTTAAATATTTTCATTGAACGCTGATATAATGTTAAAGGAGTATTTCTATCCAAATTTCTTCCTGCTCATGTGTTTTTACATTCATGAAAGAAACCTAAACCCAAATTTTCATGCAAATCAAACATTCAGTTGGCGAATTATGGGCTATAACATATATTTCAATGGTCCATAGGATTGTGTGTGATACTTTCGTTGTCGACAGGATGCAACTCAAACTCGGACATATCCGCCTTTCCCTCTAGATATAAATTATAAATTTATAAGATAAATTTGCAAGATTCCTTTTGCACATGATCATTATGCACCTAGTAAGGGAGACCGGGCAGGTTGGCCCCTTTTTCCCCACTTATCTGGAGAGCTCAGTTTGTGGGTTAGGAGGCTCTCAATTTGATACTTGAGAGCTGTTTACTCTAGGTAAATGCTAACAAATTTATATGGCTCTGTGACTTATACAAAAGTTATAGTAGTTGTAGGAGAGAGCGAAAAGAAAATTAACCAGGCAGGCAGGTTGGCCCACCAAACAGGGCAGGTTGGCCCTCTATGCACAACCGTGTGTTATTGCCATATTTCTTTCCAATAAAACATTCTAAAGTTACAACTGCGGTAAGATATCACCTATCATAGTTCCAAGATAATCAAAAAATAAAATTCATTTTATGCCCATCATGGGTCATTCTTGAGGAAATAGCTAAAATCAAGGAAATAACGTTAACCAATCATCTTATAAAACCCATAACGAAAAAACTGAAAGGCTGTGGATAACAATTGTAATTGACTTTTTTGTTCATTATTAACTATTCTGAGTGATGAATTACTTTTTATGTACAAATTCCCAATTATAAAGAAATATGATATTGAAATATTGCTATTTCCAGTCAAAAAGTGCTCAAATAGGACAACAATATAGATTTTGTTGTACTATACTCCATATTTTGAACAATTTTATCCATGGAACTGACTAGTGTTGGTGTGTAAATTGTATTTTGCTTCATTTGACACAAAATGGGTGAAAATGGAGAAAGTATGCATAACTCTTGCCCATAAACACAATGGGGGCAACCTGCCCCAGCACAAGTGGGCCAACCTGCCCCATAGTCTATTTTTTGTTTTCCATCAAATTCCGCAAAACAGAAACAGGATGGAAAGCTTTCAACTATATGGCATTTTAAGCAAGACCCATACCTTCCAGCAACTTACAATTTACATAATGTATTATGTGCAACAATAGTGCTTTCTTTCCTTTCTTTTTTTCTCCAAAATGACCATGCAAGTAGTTTTTAATTGATAATATTATGTCTCAACAACATGTAATTTATCTGATTTTTTAAGGAAATGGTGCCACATGAGTGCTTTCTGCGAGATCCAAAAATATCTTTGTGGCAGAAGGGTAACGTAAAATATGTCATTCAAAATTATCCCATGGGTAAGTTCAAAGAAATAAAAGTGACTCCCAAAATGGCCACCAAAATATTATTTTTTCATCAAAATCTGTTACAGCGACACTAGGTATCTGGTTTTCAAGGGGATGGTGCCATAAAAGGAGAGTATTTTCCCACATAATCATTATAGCATAGCAGTAATAGGAAAACAGCATGGACTTATGGGTAATTGGGCATGTTTAAAATTCAACTTGGCCACCAAAATAATATTTTGATGTTGAGGTAACAGTCATTTAAAAGAGTATATTATATTCTTTTAAATGACTGTTACACCAACTTTCAAGATACCAGTTTTTTACAGGAGATGTCATTTTTTCAGCTTCATGGCATATGGTTAACATTCTGTCGTAAGATGATTCTGCCGGCATGCTCATACCAACGGGACCCCTTATATACTAGGTGCATATATAATGATCATGTGCAAGAGGAATCTTGCAAATATTCCCTTTCCAGAGAAACCGGCCAACATGTTCGATTTTGAATTTTATTCTGTCGCCAACGAAAGTATAACACACAATCCTATGGACCATTGAAATATACGGTATGTTATAGTCCATAATTCAACGGAATGTCCGATTTGCATGAAATTTAGGATTTAAGATTCTTTTATGAATGTAAAAACACATGAGCAGGAAGAAATTGGGATAGAAATATCCCTTTAACATTATATCAGCGTTCCATGGAAATATTTAACACAACATCTATTAAAATACTGTTTTAAATACCATTTTAATGAAAAAAAATCATGTTTTGCAGCCATTTTGGCGGCCATTTTGAATGTTTACATGCCCATATGAGATAATATTAATTGATGCCGATGTCATATTGTTACCCCTTTACCAGAGGGATACTTTGAATACAAAAGAACACAATGTTTGGCACCATTTCATGTAAATCTGGTACTTTATAATACTCCTGTAACACATTTTAATGAAAAAGACTATTTTACGGCCATTTTGGCAGCCATTTTGATTTTTAAACATATCCAGGAGATGATAGAAATGACATAGACGACTTATGCTTTGTTGTCACCATAATATCAGCATCCCATGGTTATTTTTAACATCAAATAAGTTAAAATATTGAATTCTAAATGCATTTTAATGAAAACCCCATCTTTTGGCAACCATTTGGCAGCCATTTTGAATGTAAACATGTTATACTGACCTTCAATCATAAAAATAATGTCAGAAATTGATTCCTTGTATGCAAAAACCTATAGAATGATGTATTACACATGAATATTGAGTGAAAACTAAAATTTAAAATTTTCAAAATGGCAGCCAAGGCGGCCATCTTGAACTCTCGACCAGCCGCCGCAAAAGCACCTCCGTGATTCTTTAACCTCAAAGGTCCAATAACCCAAATCAAGTGTCAAAATCTCTGCCCTATCCGGTGTAGGCCGGGTTCTAGCTAGGGCCTGGACTAATTAGCTCACAGATCATATCCCAACTTTCTAAAATCAATGATTTTTATTGTGGGAAACCTTTGTTAATTGGAATGGATGACCGAACAAAAGTTGGTCTTAGCCTTTGAGAGAAAGAAGTTGGTGACATTATTGGAACCATTGGTATGGAAATACTTTCAGAATTAACTTACTGGAACTGTGAAAAACCAGCTGGTTTATGCTTTGTAAGAACAGCATGTGAACTGGTTGGAGCTGATGCTAAGATGCCGCATGGAATACTGTCAAATTTTAATGCCTGTTTGCAACCTGGAGAGAGGAATAACATTCCATCATTTGAGCATAACTGATTTAATGTGGTCTTTAAAGCAATCTCTTCAGTCTACCATCATAGACATACATACAATTCTGAAAACTCTTAGTGACATGAAGTCTGACAACAGACTACACAAAGCAGTGATCACTGACCTGTCATCTTCAGCATATAACAACACCTCTGAGTACTATAGCTAGCAAAAAAGAACATTTTAGACTTGCGGGCTTATTATAGAAAACTCCACAATATTTTGACAGATGTACTTTTACTCCCTCTGCAAGTAAGTGTGTATGGAACTTCATTTCCAAACATGTGTCATTTCAAAACATCAGCGATGTTATTGCCATTGTGCTTAACACAGTAAACATATCATATGACAGACTACCAAGTGAGACAACAATAAGAAATATGAACAATTACAGAACATGAGTATCACAAGTGCATACTGCATCAAAATTAGCTGATAAAAACACAAGGCTTGCCACTGATGAGACACTGAAAAACTCTTGAGATCTATATGACTTGCTATCACAGATGAAGATGGCGAGTCGCATCTACTGGGACTTTGACAGATGGCTTTGATATCTGCTCAAGATACGCTTGAAAGTTGAAACACTGACAGAAAATCTCGATGATATAACAGACATTTGTGAAAAGGCTAAGCTTGGCAACAATATTGGACATGAAATTCTTTGTCAAATTCGAAATACAATGTCAGATCGTACAGCGACAGAGACAAAGTTCAACAGATTACTCCAATCATACAGAGAAGAGTGTTTACTGCTGTACTACAAGAACTGGCAAAATTTTATCAAAGCTGTACAAGGCAAATTAGCAGAAGCTTACAAGTGCAATTTTACCCATGACAAATTTACAGTTGCCAACCCACTTGGTACACACATGCACAAGTTGAAGTTCTCTGCTGTTTACTTTGTGCTTGGAAATCTACATCCTATACATTTGTGCACATGTCAAAATTGAGGAACATCTAGTTAGCCATTCTGTGGCCATCCACCTATGTGAAAACATATGGCCTGGATCGTATGCTTGCTCCACTTTTAGCTGATTTGAAAATCCTTGAGCAGGATGGAATTACATTTGGGAAGGATGGAAAAGAGACAACTCTCCGAGGAACTGCTTCCTTTTTGTCAGCCGACAATTAGGGTGCACATGAAATAGGTTTCCAGGTGCATTTTCATACTTGGCAGGGTTTGCAGGAAATGCAATGTATTGTAGAGTGATTTGAAACAGCATTTCAGATCCAATTCTTTGAGAAATAGAACACATGTACAGCGTATACTTCGCTTGCTTCCGTTGATGGTTAGACATCGTGTACCTCATGATTCAGGACTCATAAGCATGGTTAGTCTTGCTTAAACTATTGGATGTTACAGAATACTGCACTACTTCAGTAGTAACAGGCGAGTTTGTGGCCATCTTTGCAGATTTGATACAACAATTCTTGAGTGCGTACTACACATTTTCATATGTTTGGTGGACGTGCCTATTTACTGATGAACCACATGAAACAATTCTTGAACCATGTCCATGGAACTCCAAATGGAATATTGACTTTGTCCCATTCAACTGTTCGGTAAGCTAATGCAAATTAAATAATCAACTGCCGATGAAGATGGACAACTTAACCCACCAGAGTTCCCCAAAAAACACACAAACACCAAGCTTGAAGCTTGTTAGACATGAAATTCTTTGTCAAATTCGAAATACAATGTCAGATCATACAGCGACAGAGACAAAATTCAACAGATTACTCCAATCATACAGAGAAGAGTGTTTACTGCTGTACTACAAGAACTGGCAAAATTTTATCAAAGCTGTACAAGGCAAATTAGCAGAAATGCATATTTTTTTGGTGTCTTGCACTTGTTAACATCAATGGCAGATGCTGTGTCAACATCATTCAAGGCATTTGAGAGAGATTGTCTGGATGGAAAGCAAGTGGGAGCAACGGCAGAGCTGCCCTGGAATCACTGTCTTCATCAATTACAGTGGATCGATTTGGCTAATTCAGAATTACAAAGCCCTATCACGCAGCGGTGATGAAAATAATGGTTGTAACCAATTATGGAAGGTTTACAAGGAGACAGCCAACATCTTGAAAACATACTTCCTCCCATTTCGAGGTAATCAGTTTAATGTAGTTTTTATGTTTGGTGGATGTGCCTATTTTCTTATGAACCACATGAAACAATTCTTGAGCCATGTCAATGGAACTTCAAATGTATTATTGACGTTGTCCCGCTCAACTGTTCAGTAAGCTAATACAAAATAAATAATCAACTGCTGATGAAGATGGACAACTTATCGTCATCCATACTTGTGAGTAGCCACCAAACTGTCTGAGGTCCCAAGCAAGCAAACACCAAGCTTGAAAGTGGCACAATCAACTTATCGACTGAAGTAAGGCGAGCAAAGCTCATTGAGAGACTTGTTGTTAAAATTTGTTAAAAAGGACTTGGAGATACTACACCTGCTGCTGATATTAGTGATACAGATGTTCTTTCACAAACTGTAGCAATCATAAAGCGAAATAAAACTGGATTTGTTAAGCCAAAAGAAGCTGGGCTGAACATTATTGAATAAACAAACAAACCGTTCTTAATTTGCAGTCAGTGATGACCCTATATTTGTGGCAACTTTGAGAGTTGAAATAGGACACAACGTGTTAATGACGAAAGGACAGCTGAAGGAAGAAATTTGAAACATGGAATTAGAGTATGAATGCGTACTCAAAATGGCAGTAATAAATTATCCACACCGATACATGTCTTTAGAAGGTAATTTATATGATTTTGAACAAACGCTATATTTTGTTTACAGGATACTTTGTTTACAGGATCAGAACACTGAATATGTCATAAGAAATGTTACCATTCCTAGCTAATACTCTATGACCTTTGGAACTCTTTGAAATCCATGGTGATTTTTTTGGATGGCGTGGCTGTGTCAGGGTATGAAACTTTGCGCTTTTCTCCTATTTGTGGGGACAAATTATTATTATCAATAGTTCTTGGTGATGATGAGGAATATCTGATAAGGCTTGGCAAGTTTATTGGTAACAGAACTTGAAGTAGTAATATTGAGTTAGTCAAGTATTAAAGCGTTCTGGTATAACAGAGACTAAAGTGAGAATTGAGTGGGCACTTGGATGCTTCAATGTAGGTTGTCACTGGAAATGGATGGAAAACAATTGTACATGATTATGTAGAAGATGATGATCAAGAAGATGAGGACGATGCTATTGGCGATCATGGTTTTGAACCATATTAAACTATTAACAAAATAGACATGCAATATTGGCATCACTACTATTTTTACATTATGAGTATGAAACAATGTCATTTCTTCTTATTGAAATTAAGATACCCTGATATGCGGGTAAGTTGTTGAATTTCAACATGCTATCATTTATCATGCACATAAAAATGAAATAGTGAGATTTCCCATAGTCAGACAACTTGTATTCCAGATCCAACATGGTGATTAGTTTTACCTTATATTGCTACCAAAGCATGATGAAAATGTAACAAAAAATGATCAAAAAGTTCACCTCAAGAATTGGCCAACTCTCTCGAAGTTTCTTGAAACTGTACTCAGATAAAATCATATGCTTTTAGCCTCAAAAAGTGTGGAAGTTCAGACTGCAACATTTGCCTGCCACCAGGCTTGCCCGAAGAGTTCAAAAAATTGCATCATTTAAAGTCTTATACAGATTCCCTTTTACAAATTAAGCGTACTGCTAGCCGTCCAGCGCGTATTATTTGCACAAGGTCCAATGCACACGCTTGACGTCACAGCAGTATACTGCTGATGGTTAAGCTGTCAAATGAAATCTGAATAAGACTTTACCAGACCCAGTTCCCGATGATACTGCATGGTGAACTGAACACTACTTGCCTTTCTACATTGATAACCTTAACCCAGAAGAAAAGCATTGTCCCTCTTTATTGCCAAAAAACAGGCTGGATAGAAAGAGGTGTCCTTTGGGTTGTCTGCTCAAACAGCACAAACTACCATGTTACCATGAGTGGTGTATGCTGCCAAACGACTATCTCAGTTGGAATTGAATGCCTTCTGGAGGATCCTAGATAACACACATTTTATGACAAGAATAACTGATTTTATGGTTGATGATAATCCTGACTCCAAAGTTTTGGAAAAAGTGTATGTTAGGCCATTAGGGTGCAATGAAAAGATCAAAACTGCATATTTTTAGTGCAAATTTTCCAGATATTTGTGGAAGTGGATCTGAACTACATAATTCTCAGTCCTACTACCCTATCTGCACCCTGTGCAAGGAAGTAAAGTGTACCCCCAACAAACAAGAGGAAGAGAAATTACATGAACTAAACTTTACTGCTTAGACAATGTATGATTTGTGATATACACATATTGTATTGAATTTGTTTGAAAGGTTGCTTGCATCATGTGCATAAACCACATAACATACAGGTGCCAGATTTTCAGGCATAGCTACAAAATGAGATTTGTATGTATTCTCAAAGAAGATCATGGTACAAATGACAAGTTTCTAGATTTCAAAAATATCTAACATGATGTCTCCACACCCAAAGGATGTATGATCCTTTTGCACTGAGCACTAAGTATAGACAAAAGCTACCGCAGATCAACAGAAAAAGACAGAGCTGATAACTGAACTTCTCATGCATAGACAGAGAGCCAGGAAGTTCTATCAACTCATGAACACCAAGCATGATAAGTCAGTGCTGACTATAGCATTTGACCTGATGCAAAATGTTGAACTACCAAGATCCCCAGAGGTGAAGTGTATTACGCAAGACAATTATGGGCCTACTTCCTTGGTGTTATAGAACATAAAGCCACAGGTGACAAGAACAACCCAGGAACACAAGACAAAGAAGGTGTACATTTTTATACTTGGGGAGAACACCACATGGGGAGGGACTAATCAAATTGCCAGTGCCCTTGTTGACTTTATTGAGAAACGACAGAGTGATCCAAATCAAGGGTTTAAAAAGATCATGCTATTTAGCGATTCATATGTTGGTCAGAACTAAAACTGTGTTATCTGCTATCAACCTGTTATCCACAAAGTTTTGCATGCCCATTACTTTTGGACTGAAGAGGATGGAGACAGTGCTTTTGCCTGAGGAATATTATGCTGAGTTCTAAGGGTACTACACTGGTGCCCCTAGTGAGCACATCATCCAAGTGTGGTCATCCTTGTAGGTAGAGCCACTTGAAGATACAAATTGTGTCAAACCTGAGAAGAAAAGAGATGTTATGAAATATTTGGAAAACATGGGATATGCCACAGTACCATCAGGTAACATCCCTCTGCCAATGGCTCGTGGTGATGCAGTTGCAATGGATATGGTCTCCGAGTCAGACAATGGTGAAGAAAGTGAAGACGAGGCTACAGTGGATGTAAACGAAGATCCATGGTAAAATGCAAGCGGTGCTATAGTACTCCCAAACATTGTAAAACAATAAACTTCAGAATTAAATAGAAGATTTCCCACATAAAATTGCAAGATCATGTGTGCTATATGTATTCAAGCTCTAAGTCAAGAAGGTAATAAATTTCTTCATCACAATGATGTCAAGCCCTTTGTTGAGGTGTTTGATGCAAATCTGAATGACCTTAAGCACAAACTGTATCAGGCAAAGAGACTTGTTGAGCGCAAGATTGAAAGTAACCTACCAAACCCATCTTCTCTGTTTACTTCTACCATTGATCCATAAAGATGCCTTCATGAACTATATCGTCTTTGCAAAATTGCTGTAACAATACCTGTGAGCAGTGCTTCTTGAAAACAAAGTTTTTCGGCACTGAGTTTGATCAAAACATATCTGCAAAATACCATGTCAGATACTGACTGAGCAACCAAAAGCCAAGAAAGAAAAGAAGGACTGTTATACGGCAAAATATTGGCAGTGTGCAGAGGGACAGTTCAAAAGTACATGAAAGTGCAGAGGGTACAGGATGTATTCTTTATGCCTACATACCTAGTAACCATAAAGGAGCAATTAAGATATCACCAAGAGACCCTGTTTTTACGAACCCAAATTCATTTGAAAGTCTGATCAAAGTTTTCCAGGCAATAGGGCGTGACATGGCCATTCAGAAATACGTCCCTGTTGGCACAAAGAAGTGGACAGTAGTCGTCTGCGATGGGCTACCTTATTCTCTGGCACTGCGTATCCTCAAAGAGACTTATACATGTGGAAGTTGTAGAGAGGCCATTTTCACTCATAAGGGAATGACAAATCACATGCTAAAAGAACACAATGTGACAATGCAGGACGAGGAGGAACTTATACCAGAATTTGATTGGGTGCTTTTACGTATGGGATATGGTCATAGCTCATTAGCTTTAAAATAATATAGTATCGTGTGGTTTGTTCATGCTTGTATGATATTCTCGTGTTAGATTAGCCTTCTTGATGTGCTGTATGCATTATGTTCACCTGCATACATGATTTTACCACAGCAATGCAGATTATGAACATGAGATCAGTGGCGATGACAAGATCAGTGGCGATGATGAGATCAGTGGCGATGACGAGATCAGTGGCAATGATGAAATTAGTGGCGATGATGAGGAAGTCAAAGAAGAGGTAGACAGTGAAGGTGCATGTACGAGTAC
Source organism: Amphiura filiformis (assembly GCF_039555335.1). NCBI lineage: Eukaryota > Metazoa > Echinodermata > Ophiuroidea > Amphilepidida > Amphiuridae > Amphiura > Amphiura filiformis. The sequence goes on along the minus strand of NC_092628.1, from coordinate 56,082,140 downwards.
AGACCAGAATGATCCATTTCCTGATGGTTATCCCAGTAAAATGGAGGCAACATGCATTTGGGAGTGGGAGCCACTTGATAGTATGCCAATTGGAATGGACCAAGAACCGCAGTTAATACTTGGCATGCAACTCCTAAATGAAGGTGATAACACCGATATGGCTGTGGAATGTTCATGTACCAAAAAACAACTGATGACACAGAAAATGATACAGATTCAGATACAAGAAACAGTGGGGATGATGATTGTGATGATGTGTGTCAATATTCAGAACTTGTAAAGTAGTTGGTAGCCAATTTGAGAAGCGATATCAGCAGGCATTGGAAGGTGTGGAAGATCATTTTGCTAATGGTAATGAACCGGCCGGTAGACTTGACTTTGAACCTACAAACTACCAGGATCAAAATGTCATCAAAGTACAGACTAAATTGAACAATAGGTGGGAAATATTTGGGTATATTCCTAAACATAAAATTCCCAAATTTACACTCTGTTTGAGGAGAGGAGAACTGCATGGAGCATCAAATTTGAAAAACGGCCGCAGATGGAGTTTCATCCTCGTTACACAGCTGGACTTACAGCACGTGTGGTTGCCGTCAAAGTGAATCAATGGGACCCAGATGACTACTACAAAATTTGACCTGATGCAAAATATTAACTACCAAGATCCCAATAGATGATGTCTATCACGCAAGATAATTATGGGCCGACTTTCTTGGTGTTATAGAACATAAAGCCACAGGTGACAAGAACAATTCAGGAACAAATAAGATGTACATTTTTATACTTGGGGAGAACACCAAATGGGGAGGGGGCTAATCAAATTGCCAGTGCCCTTGTTGACTTTATTGAGAAACGTCTGAGTGAGCCAAATCAAGGGTTCTAGAAGATCATGCTATTTAGCGATTCATGTGTTGGTCAGAACAAAAACTACACTGTGTTATCTGCTATCAACCTGTTATCCACAAAGTTTCGCTTGCCTATTATGCATATATTTCCTATACATGGACATTCTTATATGCCTCTAGGTTAGGTTTTCTCAATATCCAGAGATCTGAATGCGGATCTGAATGCGGTAATGCCATGAGTTTCTGCAGCTCCCTGTGATATTTACTTCGTTGGTTAATTTTAGCTGTTTGCTTGGCTGGTTGCTCAGCTTGATTGTTTTCATTTGTAATTTTTATCTTATTTAACTAATTATTTAATAAGTTTATTATTTGTCAGAAATGTTTAGAAGAGATTGCATCATGTATTTTATTGACAAGTTCATATGGTTTTTTTTATTCATTAACTCATTATTTGCTTTAGTTATTTATTTATTTATTGCCCATTTATTTATTTAGTTGTTTACTTATTTATTTACTTATGTACTTATAAGTTTATAACTGTTGATGCATGTCGAGTGTCATTTCAACCGATACATCAAAAAACACATATCGAACAATCCATCATGTAATGGTCTTTGATTAAACAAGTTAATGTTATTGGGGCGTCACTTTTGCATGTAGATTGATTTGTACTGCGAAATGCGGATTTGTGTCGCCACCACTAGATTTTTTTCAGAAGGTTAAGAAAACACACGGAAAATGTGGTTGAAGGTCTGCCAAAATTAATGTAGAACTGCAGGTTGGATTGACGAAACAAGCAATTGGTAATTCAGGGGTATGTCAACATTTGATGGACATGGATATCGACCCACCCGCTGAATCTGGTATGCAGAAACTTGCAAACAAAATATCGGATACCTATGTCAAAATAAACAAAGAACATCTGTGTGAGAATAGAGCATTAGTAAATAGAATAATGAAAATCAGGAATAGCGACAGAAAGGAAGGAGAGGGTATATCAGCGCAAACAGATGCCGCATATAATAATGCTTCAAAGGGAAGGTCGTTTTATCAACCTGGTACCCAGGCATGGAGCCCGCTGTTTTGTAGTGAGCCAGGGTTAGGACACATCCCCCTGGGTTTCCAAACAGTTTCAATTTGGCGCATCGTGTGGAATAGAACTAGCTGAACATGAGTCCCCACTGTAAGTGGAAGAATTGATAAAGTGACTCTCACACATACTTTTTAAGCAATTGTTTTGATGTTATTACTGCCTTGGTTATGTGTAGCATGTTGTATGATCTTATCTATTGTATATAGTTTATTACTTTTGTATTATACTATTATAGAATTTATTTGTAATTTAAAATTTGCTGTTGTTTTAAAAACCTCTGCTTTTACAGCGCCTAGAGGCCGCCTTAATGCGCTTTTAATAAATGTCTTTTATTATTATTATTATTATTATTATTATTATTATTATTATTATAACAGTTTTAAAGAAGCCATGGAAAAAAGGGGGTCAAAACTGAAAAGGGAGATTGTGCAAGACATTTAACAAAATCAATAGGAAGAAGAATCAATATCACAAAACTTAATTACCAAGTATAAAAGCTAGGACAAATGCTGAAACCTCCAGGAACAAACGCCAGCTGGCAAACTTTGTTGGGAGTTCAGGAAGGCTCATAAGAAGAACGGAGGAAATACGGGGAAACTGAAACTTGAATGCGAAAAGATAAAGAGTGGGGTGATACGTTGTTTGGAGAGGGATGTACATGTAGAGGGTTGCCGAAAATCATCATTAGTTTGTGGTGCACACAGGTGAAAGGGGGAAAGAAAAGGTTTGTTTTAAGTTGTTATGATGATTATATAATTATTATTACACTGAAACTGTATAGTTCATTTACATTTAAAAGATGACCAATTCTTAGAATATTCTTCCTAAAACTGAAGACTTTTTATTTGTATGTCGCTAAAAAATCCAATATTTGTTTCTTTCTTTCTTATGGTACATGCTGATTATGTGTGAATGCCCTTTTGTTGGTGTTTTTGGAGGCGCAGAGTTTCAATTTGGCGCATCGTGTGGAATAGAACTAGCGGAACATGAGTCCCCACTGTAAGTGGAAGAATTGATAACTAACAGTGACTCTCACACATATAAGTTTTAAAGAAACCATGGAAAAAAGGGGGGTCAAAATTGAAAAGGGAGATTGTGCAAGACATTTAACAAAATCAATAGCTAACGGACTGGTGACTACAGTGCCCCAGCCAAAACGTGCATCGATACCAGGTGGTACTCGGACAGGTGACATCGTCCAAGAAACCTGTCACGAAACGACGCGGGACGCGAGACGCGAGGCTGGATCGTAAGATTGATCGTAAGATCAATCGTAACCTTTGACTTCATGAATATTCATACATTTTTGCTCTGACTGCTCTCTGGTCTGCAAGACTTCTGCAAGGCAGCCATTGTCCACAGAAAGTGATAAAATTGGTAAGAAACACATCTTAATACAAATATTTGTGTAATTATTTTTGATTTATTAGTTGCATTGACGTACAAACTACACAGGAAAGGCTGTGTGTTTGTTGTAGAATTTTAAAACTCTTCAATTTGTGGAGTGTTAAGTAAGCTTAAGTGGGTCCCTGTACAAAAGTATAGGGCAGGTCAATGCAGTTTTGTAGGCCTATTTTGACCATTTTATAAGTTTCCTCTTGTTTCCAAATTTAAGCACTAAAAGAAAGTTAAATTGCAATTAAGGGTTTACTTGATTTTAAAATCTGGAGATATCAGAAAGTCAAAAATAATAAGACAGCAGCATGTTTTAGATATCATTGATGAAAATCGAAAACATGGAATTGTTACAAAAAGACACACCAATGCATTTGCTCTATCTGGGAAGAGCAGAAAAGATACATCAACTTGAAGGATCAATCAGGATACCGGAATCTTCCATACCAGACAACATTACACCAATACACTCACTTCACAGAACCCACTAAACAAGTGGCTTAAATCTGGATGTACGGGCATCTTTTCACCACTGAAGCATCCAATCGCATACTATCCATGTAATGAATTGAAGTTAGTGGCACTCAACTTTTACACATCATTTGGGAAGCGGTTGATGTTTTGGAGTTCATTGGATTTAGGATTTGTGTGTTTGTTTCAGATGGTGCAGCCCCCAATAGAAAATTTTACACCATTGTTGATGGGATAGCAGAACTACAAGGCCTTGATAAATCACCATGGATTCAGACATATGCAAACCGCTTGCCTGTCATTTTATAGATGGGTTCTGGAAAAAGTATGATAAGTACTTGATCTTTGATAGATATGATGAAGCTGAAATCTCTCTGAAAGCATCAACACGTAAGAGGCACCTAGAAGGAGGCAATGCCATAGCTTACCACATCATTGACTACACCACTGTTTAGTGAGCAAACAGGTGACCAATGACACCACTTTGGATGATTAAGCAGTCTTGCTGGTAGAAGAGTGGAATGGCTTGGACCAGAACTTTATCTGCAGTCAATGAGACATCGCTGTCAAGCAATGATTGTCAATGCAAATGGTGGACATACCAAATACTAACTTTGTTTTACACCAATAACTGTGACTTCAACATGATATGGACCTGCTTTTTAACCACAAAGAAAATTTTTCGATTTTATAATCTTATTCTTTATTTATTACGCTTTTATGATTTTGTGTAATATGTTACCATTACATTCCTTGAGAGGCGCACTTTAAAATGTTCATTTTGTCAAATTTTTAAACCTTTTTTAAGATATGCCAAAAGGCTAGGTCCCATCCATGCAGCATCAGGCAGCATTTTATATCGCATGAAATTGTCAATTCTTGCAACACATACATTAGGGACCAACTAGTAAAACGTATAAATGCCCCCAAGTGTTTCTCTATATCAGGGGCTATTTTAACGTGCCTCACTGTCACGTTCGTGCAATGAGATAAAAGTGTTGATGAAGTAGAGTGCGTTTCAAAAATAAAAAAATTGACATTTTCACCTGAATGTGACCGTATGAAAGGCTCTACCATTGTCTACTATTAAAGCATATCCACACGGATTGTTAATTGTCACTGTACTGAATATTTTATCTCGACACGTGCGTGACAGTGAGGCACATTAAAATAGCCCCTGCTCTATATTGGCAGACGAAACCACGTATATATCTACCATCGAGTAGTTTTCCTCTGTGCATGATACGTCGACAAACAGCTCAACATTCATGAAGACTTCCTGCAGTTTGTCCCTGTACATATGATCTGACAGCAAGAAATCTTGCTGATGTTATCAAGGAAAGTCTGAATGAGTATGAGGTTGATCTCCAACACCTTTGGACAAGGTTACGACAGAGCAGCAGCAATGAGTGGCTGTTACATCACAGTATATACAGCAAATCGTGGGTCGTAGTCACCTCTACCATTTAGGAGTTATGCATCTATGCATGTGATTCTGTAGTTATCATGTTTTAATAACAATACAGATTCAGTGAGCTAGATGTCCGAAGGCTGTATTTAATCATGTTGTTGTTTCGAGACTTCATTGTGTCATTAAATGTAATTTAGCGCTGTGTTTCTACCTCCTATATTCAACAGTATAAAGACAGTGGAAGATCTGTTTCACAGTATAATATATCTAATTCACCTATTTCACCAAGGCCATATCAATAAGAACGATCTTCAGGATCTGTTTCAAGGTATAATATATACAGCACAGGAATTTGCATCATATGCAAATAACATCTTGAAATCACAAGTGCTATATCTGGACAAGAGTAAAGTAATTAAACTTTCCGAATCTCTCATGTCAGCTTCTCTGGTACAAGGCACCCATACATTCTGCCAGGTAGTGAGAGAGAGGTCCAATCAGCTAGTGGATACCGGCTGCGCTGGCATCCACTACTCAAAATATTGGCCAGCCCATCCATTATGACACGATATTGGATAGGCAAAAGACAAAATCCTATCTTTTATTCTCTAAGTGAAGTTGGAGTTCCTGGAACAGGCAAGCCCAACATAGAATACATTCAAAGTGAAGAAAGAGAAATCCTGGGCAGACAACAAAGATGTATTCTACAAGCTGTCAGTAGCACCATCACCTATTTCTAGGCCCCGGCAAAAAACGCAATTTTTTGAAGTAAAAACAAGATCCAAAGTATTGAAAAGCGAGAAAAGCGAGATTTCCCCCGGAAAATGGCACAAGAAGCTTTAAAAACGCCCCGAAAATACGAAAATCCGAAAAAAAAATAATTAAAAAAATTCCATAAAAAAGCACTCTGTTGTTCAGATTTGGTCAATGACAACAGTGAGGATATGCTTCCTTTACTACCTTGTCGTCAGACGGCAAAAAAAGTGACAAAAATTTGACCTTGAATTATGTTTTATAGTCAAAATATTCCAATAATTCAATAAATATAAAGATATTTGGCCTAAACTTGAACTCATTTGCAATGAAATGTCATTTTTATTAAGTAAAGAATGGCTTTTGCACCTAGCAATGTGGTTGCAATGCTGTTAATTCTGCACTCTTTTCCGATGTTGAAGTTCATTTCATGGAATTCAACAAACTTTTATGGCAAAAAGCAACATTTTTATAGTAAGTATACTGCTTGGAAACTTTCTTAAAAAGCGAGATAATTGGTTAATAGCGAGAATCACAGCGTGAAAAGCGAGATCTCGTTTTTTGCGGGCCTTACCTATTTCTTTATCTGGATCATATATGTTGACATTGGCCAAGGAAGCCTTTGAAAATGTGCAGCAGTTATTCACCAAACTGAGTAAATTAATCTGTATGTGCCCACATGAAAACTCAAAGGGTGCTTGAAATGTAGAAAGTAAGTTACGGATTCACCTATTTCACAGTCCCCAGCTTTCCAGACCTCAGAAGTCAATGTTCGTGCCATCAATGTGGTAAATGATGCTGCAGAGCGTGGTGTCAAGCTCAGCTCAGACTTCTTATCAGCAGCCCAATCTGAGGAACATTATCAAAATGGCTTACAAGTTGTGGAAGAGGGACAGAAGTAGCCAGGTCACCTGCAGAAAAGGTAAGAATATTTCACAAGGCCAGAAGATCTGTCAAAATGTGAAAAAGCTCTATCAACAACGCCAGGAAGAAATAAGAGCTGCTCAAAGAGCAAATACCTTGAAGAAATTAGCACATGCAGAGGAACTGTAGTAAATACTTTTACGGTCCGTGCATGTGCTGTGGGTGTATTCACTGCATAGCATTGCTGGCAACATGCCTTAAAAGAAGAGGCGACAACATTAAAAAATAATTATGAAGGCAGTGCTGCAATGGAGAACTTGAAACAGTTTCTTCAAAAAATCTGCACAGCTCCTGAAGAATGTAATCGCAAAAAGCTAGCATCAAACCAATTAGCATCTCCACCTCAAAGAGCCCGGCTAGAAATGACAGAACATGCTTTGACAACGACAGAACAAATATGCGCTTTGAAGAAGGAAAATACAACGTTGAAGAAAGATGAGCGTTTTCAGATCAGAATCAAGTGTCTCGAAAAGCAACTTCAAACCAGTCAAGGAAAAGTTAGGAGATTGTACAGAACTATCGGTGAAATTGGAAAGCCAAAGCATGTAGTGCAATCTATCAAGTGAAAGAACACTTCATTGTTGTTGTGGAGAGCAAAAGCAGCAGCAGCAAGATCCTATATACCTAGGAAAAAACAAATTCCATCAAGAAAAAACAGCAAGAGGTGAGTGTGAAGAAGACAAAACCCAGAGTTCCATTGTTGCAACTCTCAAAAGCACTACACACATGCTGAATGAGTTAAAAGAAGAAAATACTTGCCTTGAAAACAGAGTAGAAGAACTGAAAGTAAAATTGGGTGTGACTTTGGGTGTATTAAATGCAGGTGTAGTCGCTCGTTCAGTGTTTACGGTCACGATTTGTAGTTGGAAAATCTTGGATGATCCACATGTGCGGATTACAAGTTGTACTTGGACCTTTAAGATATGCTTACTGCCAATTTGAAATTGGAAAAGAGAAAAATACAACCTGATTAGTTGCATTAAATACAGTTAAAAGTCATATTTAAGGTCACAGGTTTAAAGACCGAGCCCATATACCACCTGTGTTAAAATAAGTGAATTTTACGACACATATTTTGACATAACTTTGCCAATCCTTACCCTAGGGAGGTCATCAACCCCTCATTTTAAAGGAAATTTCAGTATCTTTCCACTTAGCACAATTCCACAGTGATCCAGAGAACCTCAAATTTTCATGAACATACCTATCAAAAGGATCCATCCGAATGTTAAGTGTCCAGAAACACAATTCTATCAGCATCGGCCGAAGCATGTCAACTCATTTAAGCAGGCAAAATACTATGGTTGATGTGAATTCTGCGAAAACATTAAATCTGTACCACCATGCAAAAGAAGATGGAGACACAAGATATCTCATTCAGTTACATCTCTTGTGTATTGCTCTAGTCTGTGTGATAAGAACCAAAGAAATGTGATTGCAGAGAGAGGTGATGAATGGCATCCATGACTTGCCTGGTCAGAATTCTACACATCTATGCCTAAATGGAAGCCTGCAAGAATGTCTTTGGTTTCTCACCAGTGTAGACTTGATCCATAGACGCAATCATCTGCAACACAACACATCTCTCTTTGAAGACTACATCGTGCAGCTAATTTCTCTGCACGTTACAGAGTCAGTGACATCGACATCGGATATACCATCGACATTGGATGCACCATCAACATCACCACCACCAGCACTAGAGCTCAGCCCTATTCAAGGTCTACAAAAATGTACATGGAAAGAAGAGTACTTATGTGATTCCACCACTATCACAAGAGTCTTCATGCTGTTGAGTGTGTAGAGTGCTGGCATGTGCAATTGGAATACCATACTGGAAAGATGCCAGACCAGTGTAATGGGCTTGAATGTGACAGGACATCACTTTTATTTTTGTGTGACCTCCGTGTTCCCTTAAACGAGACAGCAGAGAGAGCACACGGCCGTTGTGTGTGTGAAGGGCTGAAATTTTGAAATTTACATCGGTATTTATCGAGAGAGTAGCAGTTCATATAAAATACCATACCAGATCAAATAGTTCATATTTGAGGTTGTCTTATCATCAGGTTAGTGGTATAGATTAAAGCTATCACTTAAATAAAATTGCATATCGTATTTTTTGTGTGAATTTTGATGACCAAATATGCCAAGCGAACTCTTCGCTTGCAGTAGTCAAAACATGGCATAACGCAAAAACATTGGGTAATTCCATAACTTTTCACATACCGGTACAAAAACATTGTTGTTTCACTCGTTCTCATGTTCGGAGCCCAAAATCAGGCCATAATCAGGAAATATAGATGTTCCTGGTCAGTCTCGTTTGAGAAAAATGCATTGTAATGTTTAATTTGACGTTGTGTGAGACATTTTGGAAATATAATCGGAAAGTTGTACACAAAAATTGTACTTCGCGCCGGCATGGGAGTCCATTTTGTTACCTGTCAATTGTATGCAAATTAGGGGCGTGCTCTGTGGCGCGACTGACTGTTAAGGTTATACTGAACCAGGTGAAACGGAGGTCTCTAAAATTGATGTTTATGTATTTTCGTGAGGAAAATAATTGTTTATCATGTCCCTAGATTTAAATAACCACATTTGGCGAATATTGTGAGCTCGATAGAGGTGACCAAAAATGGCCATGTGTTTTTATGAATATTAAATCTGGAGTTTCTGAAGTCGAGTTATCAGTCGAGTTCATGCGAGTTACCATTTATTTCTTTATTTTTAACCAAAAATGTAGGTTCTCTATTTGGAAGTTATTAAAATAGCATTGATTTATTTTGTGAGCCCAGTCGGCCTTCACTTGCTAGTAATACAAATAAGGTAACTCGTCATCAATGTTTGGATATTTTTTACAGGTAGCACAAATGCTTTAAAAGCTTTATTAAAATTGTGTGTTTATGAGGATGAGTCTTTGCTATTTTGTTACATGTAATTGCTGCAAATTGCCGTGTTAAAAGTTATCACATACCAAGTGAGTCATGTGAAGGCGAGTTATGATTTCCCTTTATCGAGTTGTTTGGCGAGTTGGTTGCAAACTGTCATGTGGTGGAAAAATACACTCATGAAGTCCAAATTACCTCTTTGTATTATTTTTGTATGGAGTAGTCAATGGTAGCTTAGATTTTGATACCATGGTGCTTCAAACACACACACTGCACAGTATAGCAGAGACTCAAGGAAATTGATTATCCATGTTCTTGAGATTTTACATGTTTGATGTTACTTTTAGTATTGCAGCATTACAAAGGCTGATACTTAATTGAAATTGAACTTGAGTATTTTGTGTACTCTGGATGACACGGATCATGAACATTCAAATACTTTTTGCAAATGGGCTTCCTGGATATGCACGTGGATTACATGTACAGGCCCATGCCACACAAAATATCCATGTGCTCCTATTTTTCACAAACATACTGAGTCAAAATGTGGTGTTTTATATTATGTATTGACTAGCATGGTGACACCTTCAAGTACAAGCTTATAAATATTTTTAGGAGTTAACATTTTATGTTATTGTTGCGTGTAGGCCAGAAATTGTGCTGAGTAGTGCTGAAGATAATAGTACTACATGTGTTGAAGTATTACAAGCCAAGTGTAGTGGTGTCACAATGTTAAGACAATTTGTGTATTATGCTCTTTTGCAGGGTTCTGATGCTTACGATAAGTTTGACATTGGTTATGATTATGATGACATAGATTGTTTGATTACTGGTTACTGACATTGAGTTTGACATTGGTTACGATTATGATGACATAGATTGATTACTGGTTACTGAGTACTGTAATGTCTAGGGATTTGTATGAGGGGTGTAGAGAGAGAAGGAGGTGGAATAGATACTGAATGCAGGGTAAAATAAACCACCACAAGATTGATAGAAGGTATCAAAACTATTTGTTTCTATTTTCTGTGTCTCCAAGAGCATTTTCCTGGTTCTGGCCTGGGACGGCCCACATTCACCAGTGACCACTGACCACATACCCCCAACCCGCTACACCAGCTATGATCTTCAAGAAGAATTGGCAGTGGATGAATTCCAGCATGCACAAATTCTTCATGGCAAGTAAACCAATTAGATCGGGCATTTGCGACAGCAGAAATGGTCACGTGGCAAACTAATTTTTATGGAAAGGGTCCAGATAACAAAAGGTTGAAGACAATGAAAGAGATGGTACTGGATTTGGCCAGTCCATTCACCAGCAAATTTCATTGCATATATTGGTGTCTAAAAGAGTAAATATTCAGTGATTTAAACATGTCATCCTCTGACAGGAGGAACAAGGAAATGCGGGGCGGAAATTGTGTTCAGTCGCATTTCCTGCATTGACTTGACTTACAATGTCCGCCTTGTTTTCGTAAAATACGTGCCTGAGGTTCATACAGTGGACACCACAGAAATAATGTCAGCGCTGGCAGCACTTGCATTTCGGCACGTTGTACTTTTGTGCAGCAGGAAGATCTGCATTCCTACCCCAGCCCCTGCATTTGATATAATGATGCATTAAAGATCTTCCCAGTCTGAAAGGAGAAAATATGAAGAAACACAAGATGTACAATGACATCTGCAAAAAGATGAAGGGTGCTACATTGTAGTTTGGGTTTTTCAAAATCCATTGCTGAATCAGAGGGTCATACATGAAGCGTTAAAAAAATGGCAGATCGACCCACCTGTTGTCCCTTAAAGCTTAATTTACTCGCTCGTTTTGCCTAATTGGGGAGAGAAATGATTTGGATCATATAATTAGCCAACTATTTTGAACATATACTGAACTTCACTGGATTTGTTAATGATAAGAAAACAACAGAAAGAAAATGGAGGGATGTGAAGTTAATGATTTCCACCTATTGTAGTGATCTGAAAGAGAGACCTGTAGCATTGTGGGAAAGAATACTTACTTACTTACAGAAAGAGAGAGTTTCCTAACATATCTTTGTTGGTTGAAATTGTGTTGAGACAATGTGACCCAAGTCAACAGCATCTTGAAAAATATCATAATAATCTCCTGGTTCCTCTGATTCATTACCATCAGAAGAGTCTGATTCTGAATTGTTATGAGATCGCAATAATGTTCATGATGTTTACAGGAGGTTTCAGAAATAATGTAGATACAAATATATGGATAAAGAAGAACAAAAAAAAAAATGAAACATAGAAAAATGTCTTATTTATTATTTCCTGCAATGAATCAGAACCACATCTAAACAACAATTATTTTTCAGTGCATTTTTTAAAATGGGTATAGTTTGATTACAGATTAAGGAGTGGTAGGAGGGCTCTCTTAAAATTGAAATGATTATTTTTTTGTGGTTTTACTGAAATATACAAAAACGTCCAAGGAACCTCTATCTACAAGCTCTCACATGGAGCCAATACAAATCGTGATAACACCATCAAATTCTTGTTAGCCATTACACCAAATGGACTTATTTCTTTCGTGTCAGACATGTGGTGTGGACATGCAACAGACAGGCACCTTGTACAGGAATCAGGTATTCTTGACAACTCGGATCATAATGACCAGATGATGGCTGATTGAGGGTTTCCAATTACAAGAGTTGTTGTTGAAACACTGCACACTCATCATACCACCTGGCAGACTTAAAGGAGCAGCTCACAGGGGGTCAACATCACATCAAACTTTGTCTGTTACAAAGTTACTTATAAGTATTTTGAATAATCAATTTTATGGCTAATTATCAAAAATCTAAAGCAAAGAAAAACCAATGGAAAAGCAACTTTGTCATCTAAACCAACAAGAAATAGAAAAGATGAAAAGAAGTATTTCAAAACAAGCTTCTTCATAGCTCAATATGGAAAGCCATTTACTGATTTCCCTTTGTTGATGCAATTGCAGCTGCATAACTTCTGTGATTCCAAGATGGCTGACACTTAACAAAATTACCAAAGTGACAACCAATGTAAGTTGTTCATTGACTGCATTGCTCAAGACCTATTGGAAAAAATGTAGCAAAAATTAAGATGAAGGGCATACAATATGTATGGATTCAACTACATTTGAATCAAGTATGGGTACCAAAGGTCAATGAGCAACATACCTCTGGTAGAGTCATGATCAATCTATCAAATATAATTATGACTAATAATAGCTGCCAGATATAGTCCCAAAAGCTGAAGATTGGACAAATATCAAGTACCGTACTTACAAAAAAATGAAACATTATTTGAGCACATGTGGAAGCAAACTTCCATCAAAAAAAGTTGATATAAATGGCCTACAGTTTTGTAAATACTGATCAATCATCATCTTAAAAGCTGAAAGCGAAAAGTGCACTTTTGTAGAGGGTAGCATTTCAATACTAAATTTGGTACATTTCATAACTTCCAAGTAGTCTGAAACACAAATCCATATCTGATGGCATTTTATGAAAGCAAACTGGGTGTCCTAGTCTGCAAGATTCTAACTATGTATACCGTACACACTGTTACATGTATGTGAGATTGCTATCAAATACACCCATGTATTGCAGGCTACTTGTAAATCAATATAATCTGTATTCCTGGATTCAGATGAATACATCCATAACAACATTTACACATTTCAGCTGTCTGCTATAAAGTCTGAAAGCCATACTCAGTGATTGTGATTGCATCAAGAAAATGAGTTGGATGTCTAGAGGATATTGCCAAAAATGTAAACTTTATAAATGCGTGTGACATAATTTGTCACATCCAATGTTGATGGGTTTGCTTTTTTTGTTCACAATTAACTTTGTAACCTAAAAATGTCAAATTGAGAAACAAAACTTGATATTTTGATAAGATAAGAGACTCATTTTGCTTGATTACACCACACATTATTATCTCTTCCAACTCCAGTGACATCTCATGCATATTTTCCTGGGTAGAATTAAGCAAAATGGCATGAAAACTAGCACTACTGCATCCAAAGGTCCAGGGAAATGAATGAGGTATCACTGGAGCTGGAATAGATAAAAACATATTAATTATGCATAAAATTGTAAAACATACACTGTACTCACAAAGCATGATACATGTAAAATAAACATAATTTGAAGTGAACTGGAATTGATTGTGTCTGCAGCTATATTTTACCGTCACTACGAGTTACTTATTATTACTCTGATGGTTAATGGTATGCTCGTAATTTATTCTTTCCCTCGGGCAGGCCATCAAAGAACATTTTGTCATCATTGACCAGGATAACGAATCAATGCCATTGGTTTCCTTGAAAGCTCAGCTGGTAAGATCGATGGTCTGAAGAAAAAAAAAAAACGTCCTTGGGCTGCCCTACTCAACGGAAAGAATAAATTAGGAGCATATCTTGTGTTCATGTTCATATAACACTAACCTTACATGTTTTTGGTTTGCTGATTTCCTGATCCAAGTCAACTCCGGACAGTTGTTAATCATGTTTTTGGCCATGATTGCCAATCACCTGTAACCTTTGCTCAATTCACTACCTGCATTGCTATACTTCATTGAACTTGTAATAGGTGAAACTTGGATTTGATTTTGTTACTGCACCCGTCAATAAGTCTCAACTTATGCTCGCAAAACCTTGCAAAAGGGTGTGTCAGTCTCATAATATGCAAAGGGCTCTTAAGAGTTACATAGTGCTGCATGGAAATATGTTATGGGTCATGTACCTATTACAAGCTGAACAAAGTATACATTGTCTTCTAGTCAACCAGTTTATTTCTTATTTCAAACACTGAAAATGTGAACTTTCACATAATGTGGAATCATGTGCACCCACTATTAAATAATGCTTGTATAAACAAGCTATTACAGAAATAATCAAACATGTCTTCACTAATAGACCTTTTCAGAAGGACTTTTCCCAAATGCACCAATCATGCATGACCACACACATCATCAGCCAATGTGTTCAATGTGCTGCATCAATTAAGAACTATGTGATACATAATTAGTGTCAACATTAACATACAGGGTTGACATTTCGTACATGTCACCAGTTTGCGATTCGCTTTGATGTTTTGTCAAACATCCTTCTGATCTTATTACCAAAGATTTCCGATCCAAGCTTCTGAAAAGGTCTATTGTAGTAGTATGCTGCTTTCAATTTTGTTGGTCCATAATGCTGGATCATAATTAAGAGTGCTCTTGATTCATTCAGTGTTTGATGACATCAAACTGGTTGCCTAGATATCACTGAATATGCCAATATGGCTTTCATCTACATCTGTGTACAAACAAGGTACAGGTTACAAAATATCAGGTTTTTGTTACAAATTTGCAGAGATGCCAGTCAGTGTTGTCAGCAAATCACAAATGGTTGAACATTTCCTGGAAAAGTGTATATTTACCTACATTACAAAGTACAGGATCACCTGAGTAAATTTCCATATATCAAGGAATTTTGTGTAGACTGGCATCTCTGATTCTTACCTTTCTTGGATCCATATTTGCTTGCTAGTTCATTTACTTTGCATGCAAAAATTAGTTCGAGTTGGATTATTTCTGATAACTATATCAAACGATGCGCGATGGTGGTCCTCCGACCTCTGGTTTGTTTCCTCCAGTTCTTGGATCCTGATCATATAAGTTCCATTACTTTTCTCGCAAAAATAGAGTTATATTATTTCTGACAGCCTAGGCACTTTCCCACTGCTATCAATGGACAGTGGACCCCCTTTTCTTTTCCTTCAGTTTGTTATAGTTGATTCCAAACAGTTCTTGGATCCAGAGTTGCATGCTCTGTTGCTTTACCTACAATCCGATGTAAATCCAATAAATTCATGTAATACTCCTTGTTCTTTGATCGGTAATGAGAGTCCAGAAGCTGCCGTGATAAATCCTTCATTTAATACACCAATCCAATTCTAATCTTTATGAGGCACTTTCCCACCACTTACAGGTAACTCAAATTGAGCACCCTTATCCACATGTCCACCCTGAGGTCCAGAGTTCAATTCTTGACAAGATGCTGAATCATATCCTAGTACCTGAGAGATATAAACTTCCTGACCTGTTATTTCAAATGTTAACATGACATCGTCTGTGGCCACGTTCCCAGATGGCTCAACAGAATGGTTGGTGGTGCTGACTACCTCTTGCAGAGCTGCATTCATGACTGTTACCAATGCTTGTCCTTTCCCTTCCGGAGGTATTACTTCTATTGACACTGGTTCTTGATCTTGATTCTGCTCTTGATCTTGATAACCAGAAGTATCATTAACATCTTCCTTTTCCATCTGGAGGAAATGAGATCACAAGGAATATGACATTAATATGACATACATATATGACATACAACATTTTAATCATTTTATTAAATACTAATTAGTTGCTTTTTACTTGAAAAGAGCCATTATATTATATGAAATTTTTGCAGAATTTATTCACTGTTTTTAAAGCCTACATGAAACATTATGAAAACCCATGTCACTCACAAAATATTCATGTAGCTACAACCAATGCTCCCACCTTTCTATTAGTTTTTGGAATATTAACATATAGTGCTCGACAAAGAACATCTAGGTGGTACGAAAGAGGGGTGAAACAAGCAACATATATTCACAGGGAGGAACCAACTTTGAATCACGGCGGGGGAACTATACCACAACTTGTCCAAGAGTTGTGAACCAACCATCAGGAAAATTCCTCAACAACTCCAGTGTGACATCACTTGTTCCACCATGACCTCACAGGTCAAGAATACAGAGCCAAGATCTAAAACAGTAAGGCCAGTTGAACAGAATTATAATCAATAATCCACAAGATATGGATTACCACACTTTTTATATACACACACACCTGGTCATGAAGATGCAGATATCCTTAGTGGTGGGATAAAATTGATGTTTTGTTACAGGTGGCATAGGCCTATCTTTGAAGAGTCATTCTCCTCAAACTTCAAAGCCATCATCCTCAATGGATTTGGAGGTGAATTGGAGGTGATGCCAGTAGAAGCCAGTTGTATCAGATATTCTAGAATTCTTTTGTCTACAGGTTTTGCATGGGCTGCCTCCTGCATTGGATAAATAAAAAGAACATGTCAGTAATGATTCTGTAATTGATTTTACTCAATATTGGAGTATCTTCCACTTATGAGCAGTAATATCAACCTTTTCAGCAGGTGATCTGAAATTGTTGGAAATTATGTATGAAAGATGTTGCATGAAGTAAATAAAAACACGGCAACCAATGATGAGTGTGTGTGAATTTTAAAAGACTCTCCTACTTATATCCATCTGCTACATATGCATCTACAGTATGTACCTTCAGTCAACATTTTATTTTTACAGTTTTTATCACATGTAATCACAGAGGTCGGTATACACAAGAGTCGCATTAGTGTACATGTTCACGTAACCTCCTTCAACTCATTTGCATAGAATTGCATACCAGGATCGTATTCTGATTCGTTGTGCCTTTTAACCTGTTTTAATTAGCATACTTTTGGATACCTCCATATTTGGTATTACCTAATTAATTATTTATACCTCTATGTTGTTTACATAGTGACGTCATTAGAGCTGGTCACTTCGTCAAACATCCGACGAATGAACGTTTGTAGTTTTCTTTTTATTACCGTTATATCGTGAAATACCATATAGCTGACGTGTTAGTCCAATATGATAGGAAAATATTTCTGGTGATATCCCCATGTTCACATTGGCTAAATAAGCTGTATTTTCGCTGGAAAGGGGCCAGGACATGTCGGCCATTTAGTTTGCAAAAGGCATGTTCTTCTCCCGCGTTACCCGGAAGTGGCAGCACCAGAACAAATGACGTCATTTCTGGATTTCAGCCGAACGGTTATGTTCACTGCCGTGCATCAGTATACGCATCAGCGTATCTAGGTTTGACCAAAGTCAAACATCTTTGCATGTAATTAGAACTTGTACAATAAACACACGTAACATTATGGGTTTAAAAGATGCAAATGTGGATGCAATGTGTGAATTAGTGCCTGGCCATGTTCATCACATTATGAGAATGCTTGTCCACTCTTATAGATAAAGTCAATAGCCTATAGTGTCATCTGTTCAGTACATCATCACCTGCATTTTAACTAAAATATGAGGGGTGTGTTAGGGGTGTGACATAACTCACCCATAGGGCGCCCTTTGTGGTCCTCAAGAGCTTCAAATTTGACATAGTACTGTGGTAACTTTTTCACCATCCTCATTAAGTGCTGCCAAGCTTCTTGGTGGTATATTTCTTGATTAAAAAACACCTGTTTCTTGGTCCTCTGGTATCTGTGGGAATACAAAGAAACAGAGTTAACACCATTATACTCTCAATATCAAAAATTACAAAAAATAAATCTTAAACTAAAAGGAGTATTTGTTTTGTACGATACACATTTGTGAGTGTGTGCACCCTAAAAACTAGGCCAGCAAAAAGAGGAAGCAAAGGGAGGAATGCAATTATCCCAAGACAGAGAAACAAAAAGAATCACAACAAACCAGATATTTTGCCACACATCTCAGCCATTGGACCCGGTCAAGATTTATGTTAATAAAATCTCATGACTGATCACAATCACGACTGATAATGATGCTATTCCTTGACGTGCCCTGAGCAACGAAACAAACAAAATGGCTCACTCTGATTAGGCGAAAAAACGCCACCAAACAAAAGGTTGCTACATGCAAAACCAAGCAACGTGATGATCTCTGCGGGTTATGACCTTACCAGGTCTAATAGCCATTGTTTATAGAGAATAACAATTCTGAATGTGTTCATCACAGGCATGTGATTAGGGAATTCCCAGAATGGAGGAAACTTGTGAAGCGGAACGAGCGTGGCGAGTGAAGCTCTCGCTGCTCACGGCCGGGGTCCAGGGGCCCGCAAGGGGCCCCTGGTGGGGTCCAGGGGCGAAGCCCCGGCGGGGTCGAGGGGCGGAGCCCCCTAAGCCAGAGGGCTTCTACACTGTAAAACCCTATTGAGGCCCTCTCAGGAGAGCAATTTTACAGGAAAAAAAGACACATAAATGAAGACAAAATGATTAATTTGAATGAAAAAATACCACTGGTAATATGGTCCGTTAAAGCAATTCTTCCCTTGGATCCATAAGATATCATGTCCCCACACACATGCACAGTGAGCAATAAGCTTATTTACCGGCGACAGCAATTTTTTGATACCATTTTCCTCCACCATTACAGCTCAATTGCGACCATCTTTAACATGTATTACTTTCACTTCGTGATCCAGCCAGCTCCAGCGAAACTTGTTTTTCAGATCTTTATCAACTAAGCCGACGTTCGCGTCATTTTTCTGAAGCGTTTTCATCTTGATTTTGGTTCGATACCGATAAACAAATCCTGTCGTTCACGCAATATCAGCATGTCAAAATTAAAGATGGCCGATCTAGATAGAATGCAAGCTTATCAGTGATTGGTTCATATCGGCAAGTGACGTCACAATGGACCAATCATAGAAATCGTTAGTACGGTTTTGCCATACGAGCTATAAAACCATCTTTGGGCGACTTTTAAAATAGTAATTCATGAATAATCGGCAGTTTTTCCATTCATGTTCGGGGAAAAACATATTGGGCGAATTTTGCGTGTTTTTTTAGCAGGTATTTGCATTACGACTTGGCAACCACGGCCCACATGGCCGAAACAAGAAGTTCGTGAAAAAAGAGAGAGATGCTCTTTGCCAATGTTCACGAGCTTAGAGGGGTCCCCCAAATGTCTCTCTTACAACGGATTTACATTGATCTCAGGGGGGTCGGATTTTGGTCTCAAATCCGCGGATTTCCGCGAATCCGCGGAAAAATCACATGCCTGTCATCATGAAGAATCCGATTTACCCCTGCAGAGAAATGTCTTCCTGAGGCAAACCTTTTATTGTTACAACTTTTTATTGTATCCATGCCGACTACCTTAGCCTTGTGCCCTATATGTGCAGCATCAAATGGGGTAAAATGTAGGCAAAGGCAAACGTCACAATATTATGTATTTGACCTGTTGGACCACATGTGTTGTCATGCCCAAGTTTTAATAGTGATTTAATACTGCTTTCGGAAACCTGCTGGATTGGATGTGCAAGTATTTTGCACTAGCAAACATCTCTCAAAATGATCCACAGAAAGGACTCCAAGATGAACCTAGCCTAAACTTCAAAATCCACTATGTCATCTTCCAGTCAAAGTTGCCTGCACTCAAGTTTTAAAACAAAGCATATCGCAGTTGTTGAGGGCAAAGACTCACTTGCATGTGAAACGCCAACAAAAGTACATTCACACATAATCAGCATGTACCATAAGAAAGAAATATTGGCTTTTTAGTGACATACAAATAAAAAGTGTCTAGTTTTAGGAAGAATATTCTAGGAATCTGTCATCTTTCAAATTTAAATGAACTATACAGTTTTAGAATAATAATAATCATATCATCATCATACCAACTAAAAACAAACCTTATCTATCCCCTTTCTCCTGTGTGCACCACAAACTAATGATGATTTTCGACAACCCCCTCCAAACAACTTATCACCCCACTTTTGCATTCAAGTTTCGGTTTCCCTGCATTTCCTCCGATGTGCCCCCACAAGCACCTTTTTTCAACAAAGTTTGCCAGCTGGTGCTTGTTCCTGGAGGTTTCAGCATTTGTCCTCGCTTTTTACTTTTATACTTAGTAAGTTTGTGTTATTGATTCTTCTTCCTATTGATTTTGTTACATGTTTCAGTTTTGACCCCCTTTTTGCCATGGCTTCTTTAAAACCATTACATGTACACGTGAAAGTCACCATTAGTTATCAATTCTTCCAATAACAGTGGGGACTCATCTTCAGCTACTTCTATTCCACACAATGTGCCAAATTTAATCTTGGTGCATCCAACTGGACGATCTACAGGGAAATTCCTTTTGCATTTATCAGGGTTATGCTTATCCCCAGTAAAGGAGCATAATTTGGAAGGCCATATGGAAGCCCATATGGGAATGTTACTAACCCTGGCGGCCGGCTCACTACAAAAACTCCATGCATGCCCAAGTACCAGGTTGATAAAACGACCTTTGGAGCATTATTATATGCGGCATCTGTTTGCGCTGATACCCTCTCCTTCCTTTCTGTTGCCATTCCTGATTTCATTATTCTATGCACTATTCTCACACAGATGTTCTATGTTCTTCTTATCTTCAGCATTGCCTCAGCAGGGGCAAAGTCTTGTCAGCGTTAACCATGGTGCTGCAGGGTTCTGTGCCAGGTAAAAATATTTCACCCTGGAAGCTCCCGGCAGTGAACTTCTGTAATAGATAAACGATAAAGTTATAAATTTATTTAAGTCAACAAAAGTATTATAATACAGTATGTCCCTTTTTGAAGGAGGTCTTCTCCTTTTTGCTGTACCGTTTTTTTTCTCATATTTGTATCACGAGCCTCTCAAAGCAACGTTTTCTTTTTTCCATTGGCCTAAACTTCTCCATGTAGTCCAAAGCAGCCATGTGTATTGTCATGAAAATGAAGTGTGCAAGCGCGGGGTAATTGGTGTATTTACATGCATAATTCATTGTGTGCAAAACTGCACTCAAATATTCGCTATTTAACCATTGAAAACTAGTCAAAATGTTCTGTTACCATCATGATTATATTATACTTGTTTCATTAGAACCTGTAATTATAACCGTAATATATTGGTTTTATTTGTATTTTAACTTTTACTGACAAATAAATGACAGAAAGTCAACAGTGGCCGATTAGCCAGATGAACTTACATGTAGAACTAGTTTTAGATTTGAACATTGTTGTGAAAGGGTAGTAAAAGCGATATGCATTGTCTGTCGGAAAAACTGCAAATAAATTAAGGCCAGATACATGAGGAGAAGGTGGTGACAGCCTTATGATTTTACCTGGTTTTTTTCAATATTTTGCTGGAATCAAAAGCCTGCTTTTGATGAGAACCAAAGGTTTTCGCAAAAGCCCTTTGTGAGAACCTAAATAGGTTCCCGCAATTGATTGCGAATTTGAACCCATGTTAAGGTTACACGAAGAAACGTATAAAAAGCGATAAAAGACGTATAAAGTTGTTCTCTAAAACCGCGTTTTCTCAGCAATCAAATATCGCAGTGAGTCAAATGTTGGTGCATGGACGTATCTTAACATTATTTTTGTGTCTTTATAAAAAATTTTAGAATCCGTTTGAAAATCCTTCGTTTAAATCATTTTTACGCACTGTGTTCACAAGATCAAAAACACGTTCCATGCAGTTTTTTTTCAAATATTCGCTCCGTATAAAACTACGCCGAGTGATTGTTTTCTCCTTTTTTGTATTGAACTACAAATCGACCAAAGAAATAATGTTGCCATGGGGAAGAACCAAAAACAGTACCGATTAAATTTTATTAGCCCGTTTTTGGGAACAATTTTCGAGAATCTTGTACCACAAAACACTGTTATGTTACATTATCGATATCTGGATTGTGGAACATTAATTTTGATTTCTAACTGCCTACATTATTTCTCAAAAGTATGTCGATTCCTTTACAATTTGAATTTCACTCCAAATTTAAGCTACTTTTGCAAAAATCGAGGTTTTTCGCCATCGATAACTCCGACATTTACAGCGGTGATGAGATTGTTTATCATAAGAGCCTGGTATGCACTATTCCATAATAGTCAGTTTGAGATCAATCGATTTCACAGATCACTCAGTAGCTCAATCGGTTAGCGCTGGCTCACGTTCGACTATATAATACTATAGTTTTGAGCTGGAAAACTTTGGTACGTGTTCGAGTCCCTATGTGGTCCATTCCATCTATTTTATTTTACTCTTTTTTTTTTTTTTCTTGTTCGCTTTTCTTTCTGACTGCAGCGATTGATTGTTTTTGCCCGTTTTTTCATTATATATATAATTCAGGAATTTTAGGCTATTAAGCTACTTGCAGTTCATTATTATGCACTATGTGCGGGAGAGCCTCGAACTGGCAGCATACATGAATGGGAATTGAAATAGTCATAACGGTCTGTGTAAGGTTACATAATTCTTCCTTTCATGTATGCTGCCAGTTCGAGGCTCTCCCCGCACATAGTGCATATTATGAACTGCAAGTAGCTAATACTAGTCTAGGCGCTGCCTACTATGAATAAATTTTACAAATTAGATTAACAAAATATTGGTTGATGGTTTTGTTACTGTTGTTGTAGTTATTGTTGTAGGCCTATATATTGCATAATCAGGGTATAAATAGGCATACTAGGAAGCAGTTGATTTATTTCACGACAGATATCATCCAGGATAATTTTAAAATTGAAAATTTAGAAAATCCAAAGGAAAATTGCCAAAAAAATCGGCTGCCCACAACCCCCCCCCATATCAGCCCATATGGTCCTATCATGGTCGCCCTCTCCCTGCAACATATAGGATGACTCACGAGCCGCGGTTTGTCCGTTTTCTAGGATTTATACACTATTGTACGTGTGAGTTCATTCTTTTCTGCATGGCTGTTTCCATTATTAACTTCCGCCCCTCTGGAATCAAGCCTTGAAAATCAATTGCATTTAACCTTAAACTAATACATTAACTTCACTGCCACATCAGGGTGCAAACTGGTATAGGTTTTGATGTTTTAGTTCTATTCTGTATGCATGTACAGGTTGACTGACTGATATCAGTAGTCATCCACTTCCAATATACAATATACACACATGCTCACCTTGTATTCCGGAAAGTACAATCTTTTTAATTGAAATCAAAGCTTTGCAGTCTCTCTTCTTTGTTTGCACTGTTGCTCTTACTTGTTTCTTCACACTCATAGCCTGTAACAAAAGAAAAGAAGTAAATAATACAGATGGCACCATAAATATTTTTCTGTAAGGGGGGGTTGGGGGAAAAGTGAATTTCAGTGAGGTCAAAGATCATGAATTTTTTTTTACAAAATTTCCATGAAAAGTGCAAACAAAATTACTTTTTTTCACCAAAAACAAACTGATCGTAATATAAAAAGAAAACAAAATTTTCTAGTTTTGTCAAAAAAAATGGAAATCCATTAAAAAATGGACTGGTGGGTGCTGCCATTGGAAGTTATTTATGCCCTACCGTCCAAGCTTAATTTTACTATCAGAAAAGCATGCTGCGTAGGAATAGTAGCCCTTGACAAGTTGTTAGTTGACGTCCAGGACACAATTTTCTATTGTTGGATGCATTGTTCAACAAGTTGCATCAATTCAATGCCCTGCGTCTGTGTCAATGCAAGTGAATTTCAAACATAATTGAGCTAGTTTAAGCTTTCATGAAATAAAATTTCTACATCTCCATCGTGCATAATATAAATGGTAGATTAGCAACAGACCAATCAGTAAACAAGTTAACATATTGACCTTATTTTGCGAGAACTTCCGGTCAGGACTGTCAATGGAAATTCTTATGGCAGGGCAATGTGTGAATCACTTACAGTGATCCCAGCAAAAGTCTAAAAAAAATTAATTTTTTTTTTTATAAATTGCTTAAAAGTGAAGGATAAATCATTCAAATTGTCAATTGGTATTTTTGAAATGCAACATTTGGGAAAAAGCAAAGAAAACAGCAGTTATTGACTAAGTTGAAGCCCAATTCAAATACGTAGAGATCTCTGAATTACAGATTCATGTAAAATGCCTTATTTTGTCTTAAATAAACGGCTTACGGCTGAACCACTAGCAGGCTATGTTTATTGTTAGCACATCTATGACAATGACAAAGTCTGAATTTTGATGATTAGAGATTTTAAAGATTAAGTTCAAAACACGAGAGCAAAAATACAAATTTCCTAACTATATCGTACAGTGTCAGGAAGTTCACATTCACATAATTTGTTATAGAGAATAATATTTACATTTAAATATTTAAAATCTCATCGAAAAAATGATACCGTATAAAAACATAAAAATTTATATTTTTGAATGCTTAAATAATAATAATATGAGTTAAATGGTGTTAGTAAGAATATTTTCATGAGGTGAAATTCATACATCAGGCAGTTTAAACTAGCTTCACCAAAATTAATCGGATTAATATAATGACCAATAGATTTAAATGACTGACTACCATTATTGAACACCGAGTTCAGCAGTCTAGGCGCCAACATGCCTTGCGCATGGCATCTTATTTGTCACTTGTCGAAACGACGAAATCACAAGGGCTAGGGCAGCCAGACGTGTAGGGAGTGTTTTACACACCCAAATTTGTCAATTCTACACACCCAGTTTTTGCCCACATGGCCTATACTATACATGTACTTTGTACAAAAATCTTAAATTTACACACCCAGTTTTTTGAATTTACACACCCAAACCTTCAAATCCTGCCTAAGACCCTGAACGAAATCATAAATAATGCAATCAAACTTGAAAATAAAGTTTAGCATTGATTATCATGTCATGGTCATGTCACATGTCAGTCACCAGATTCAAGTTCTGACACACATGCAGGCGGCAAGTGGCATGAATGATGATAGAGCCGGCAACTTGTGAAACCACCCGGCCGTATGGCATTTTCCATATACTCGGAGTCTCGGTCAGTTTTGTGGGGTTCATTAGGCCCTTTGCACTTGATTATCAGTTTCCTGTTAAAGATTTTGAAAAAGGGACGAGGTGACTTTTAATTATTAATTATCTTTATTTAGTTTGAACTATTACAAGCAACTATTGACTCGTTTTGACCAGAGCGGGCATTTAATTATTTCACAACAATATTTTATTTTATAAATACCGTAACCACTCGGGTATAAGCCCACCCCCCTAGATGGCAGATTTCACTTCAAAAATGGGGATGGGCTTATAACCGGGGAAGGGCTAGTGCTTGAATTTAAAAATAAGAACAATCACCCTCATTTGTATATGCCCAATGTACCAGTAATTTCTATCTTCTATGTCAATTT
The DNA here is from genome assembly GCF_039555335.1 of Amphiura filiformis. Taxonomy (NCBI): domain Eukaryota; kingdom Metazoa; phylum Echinodermata; class Ophiuroidea; order Amphilepidida; family Amphiuridae; genus Amphiura; species Amphiura filiformis. The sequence continues at coordinate 56,056,422 of NC_092628.1, read as the reverse complement.
CTTAAAATTGTAAGTGTGGAATGTTAATTATCAACTGATATTTTTTATATTTGTTCTTAAATATGAGAGCAAAGCATTGATTTGATTTAAGAACTTGGCCAAAATTTAGTACTGGGCTTATACCTGAGTGCACCCTTGTTCCCAGCATGTTTTGAAAAATAAGGAGTGGGCTTATAGCCAAAGGTGGGCTTATACCCGGGTGGTTACGGTAAGTGAAGGTGGAGTTGTACTCTTTGTTCATTCATCATTATTGTTGATATTATTGAAGTCAGAAAATGGCAAGTAAAAGTAGTTGAAAGTTATTTTAAAGGAGAAAATTAGAAATAAAAATTTAAGGGGGTACTACACCCCTCGATAAATTTCCGTCTATTTTTGCATTTTTCTCAAAAACTAATAACACAGTGGTAACAAAAGTTATGTACATTATAGGGGCAAGGAATCCAATTACTACACTGGAATTTCAGTGACCCAAGACAAGCGGTTCATTATTTACGATAAGAAATAAGGTACCGTTAGGATGTACCTCATTTCCTATCATATATACTGAACCGCTTGTCACTGAAATTTCAGTGTAGTAGTTGGATTCCTTGCCCCAATAATATAGGGGAGATTGGGGTTAGTTGAAACGCGGGGTAAGTTGAAACATTGTATTTTTTTCTGACACAAAAAATTAATTTGGTAAAATACTGGCACCTAGTAATAGGTATTAGTAAGGGTCATCCACCAAATTAGCAACAGCACTGATGCCCCACCAGTGTTGGCTTGGGAAAGGAATATCTGTTTTTGACTTACTGACTAATTTTTATACCCCTCAGAAAAGATGCGTTATCTCCATGTTGTTTGAAGATTCGTCAGATTATTTTTTGAGTATCATAAGCACTAGTAGTAAGTCCCAGAATAATGTTAAATAAAAGTTTTATTGTATTTCTTCTTTTGTGTAATGAACTTTGAAATGTAAAAGTAGGCATCGGGGTTAGTTGAAACTTTTGAGGTGGGGTTAGTTGAAACGTGAAAATCGCATAGAAAAATATGGTTAAAAATTTGACTTTTTAAAAATTTGTAACATGTTTACCATTTCTTCAATATTGCTTTAATATGGTTAAAAGCAATAATACAAGCAAAAAGTGCACACAGAAAGTTCATTTTATAATATTTTGGGCTTCTCATATTTTGGTCCATGGTGACACTCGTCACCTTGTGTCCAAAGTATTGACCCACACTCCCACATATATATTTATTCATTTTTTCACACTGATTCTATGTTAAAGGGTGCCTTCAAGGGAAGTATAACCCTAACAACACAATAATAATTATTTTGAAATTTTTACAAGCCATGTTTCAACTAACCCCACCATATGTTTCAACTTACCCCAGGGGTGGGGTTAGTTGAAACACTTTTTTTGAAATTTTCAAATGGGATTATATGAATAATCATAAGCAGGTCCACTAAAGTTTAAGGCTGTATTTGTAGCATGTATGTATATGTTTATACTGATATGGTTAGTGTTTCTTGAAAGTAATCGGTTTGCGTTAAAAACACGATTTTGTGAAAAATGTTTCAACTAACCCCAATCTCCCCTACATAACTTTTATTACCAGTGTGTTATTTTTTTGAGAAAAATGCAAAAATAGTCACAAATTTACCATAGAGGTGTAGTACCCCCATAAAATAATTAATTATTTTGAGATTCTCAATTTTGGACGCGGGCGGTATAAACGGGAAACAGCCCTCGAATTAACCCACGGCACCGACGGCATATTGCCGTGGTGCCCACCCCCATTGCCGCAATGCCCTCAAAATATGGCCTTTACCGACGGCAGTCACTTGCGTGCCCTAAATGAAGTTGCCGTGGGTGCCCTAGCCGCCAGCCCTGCCCCTTCATTATAAAATCATTAACAAGTACTGGTTAAATCCCAGCAAAATTGTGGAAAATTAAATCGAAAATCTTGAACACGATCGCTATTTTGAGCATCGTAACCCAGCTATCAATCACAGTATACACAATAGTTTGTTGTGAATTAATATTCATTACCCCTACGTAAGCTTACATATTCAGCCAATCACATCGGCATATATACATTATCTGGTTACTAGAAATCTGACTTCATTTTCTCGATTGGTCAGAGAAATACCTTCAACGTACTATAGACTATAGCTTCCTTGACCTCGTGTCGTGAACAAAATCTGAGCGCTGGGCAAATCAATTGTTCTCTCGATTATCAAACATTGACTTCCCATTGCAAACCGATGGCGATACCCTTCCGGTATCGTCTTATCTTGTACATGTTAGCCCATCTCTAGATATGTTTTGCACGAAATAGTTTTTATCCCGGCGAATTTGATCAATATTATTACCAAAGTTACAGCTGTTTCATCGCTATTTTCGAGACAGTTTTGCAGCTCAGAACTAGGGATCACAAAATTTAAGTAAATTAAACTGTATTATAAGCAATCAGGTTAGTTTTAGTGTAAAGTTGAGAGTCGAATTTTACTTTGGTGTCGAATTCAGCTGACGGTAATGCATCTATTCGCTTTTGAAAAATTGCCTTGGTGCCCTTCTCAAATTTTCAACAGTTGCCTTGATGCCCTTTTGAAATATTACAAATTGCCGTGCTGCCTTGCCATTTCAGTGAAAATCCACGGCAATTATCAACTTGCCCTAAAAAGTTGCAGTGCCCCTTCAGATCCTTAATTCGAGGGCTGACGGGAAACTAAGAATCAAGTGCGAAGGGCCTTATCAAACCCCAACTATTTTATAGGTATGGCAGGTGAATTCAAATTTGCCATCAAACTGCATCATTTTATATATCAAATTAAAGCCCTTGAGTAGGTATGCTAGGTGAATTCAAATTTCCCATCAAACTGCATCATTTTACATCAAATTTTTTTAATTTTTTATACGAATTATATCGACATGTCGACATTAAAAAACGGTCCCGACCAAGACCGAAGAATTTCGCTGACTAGCAAATGTGTTAACTAAGGTTTACCTGTGTCCTTGAGTAAAGAAAGCCAACACTGAAAACCTTTTTGTCATAGCACTTTCCGTAGCAAAGTTACATCTAGTCAAAAAGATTCAGCTAGCAAAATTCCCAAAAAAAGCATTTCGGGGTATTTCTAACTCTACTTAGTCTCATGACGATAGCAGCTTTTTTTAATGGAACTGCTATCAAAATCCCTCTGAAAAGTAAAATTCCATGTGCGAGTCTCTCATCACCAAAAACAATTATATATTTGGGTCAAGTGAAGTATAGACAACATATTTATGCAGGTTTCCTTGAGCAAGCGGTTCTTTTAAATTTCAATGTAAATTTGTATTGCCACTTTTGCCAGTTTAGGCCATTGATTTTGCCTGACTAGCAAATGTGTTTCAAACTGACGCTTCCTCCTCTCATACCTAGATTTTTATATTAACATTAAGCCTATTTGTTTGTGATATTTCAAGCGTTTTAAAATTTCAAAATAATCCCATTCAATTACACGGTTGACGATGGAAATTTACTTTTAATTTAGAGAATGCACGGCGCATATGACCACCTGCAGTCATGCACATGTCTCTGAGTTGAGCATGTGAGTGAGGTTCATCAGTTGCAGACTAAACTTACGACTGCTTAAAAATGTCTTCCAAGTTCATAACCACGTGAGTGTCAAAATGTGTGACCGTTTCCACTTCATCTTGACGGTCAACTGCTTCAGTTACTTCATTTTCAGTCTTAAATATAACTGTTTTCCGGCATAATCGGCCATTTTTCACACCAAATGTTTCGACAAATTCAGAAAATCAAATTGTCAAACTCAAAATGGGTCATATCACGGGCTGCGCGTAAGCAACGTATGCCTTCAGGGCACACAACACTAAAATTTAAATTCAATCAATCAATATTTTATTAAAGTCATAATGTACGATCTTATAATATGAATTTGGATAATTTTTTTCAAACCTGATTTTTTGGCATATTTGTAATGTTTACACATGTCCTAACTTGCACCTAAATGGAATCAGCCAAATTTGTTGTGTTTGTAGGTAAACAGAGCAAAGTTCGACATAAAGTCATATCAAGAAATTATGACTTCATGTCCTCCTATAGAACTGCGTGTTAAACGGCCAAAATAACAAACAGTGTTTACATCGTTATTTCAGCTCAAAATGGACAGAAACCATTCCCGATAATTATTACTAGTATTATTTCAGCATTTTGAGTATAGGCCTATAATAAAAAATTTAAAATTTGAAGGAAATCGTACATTAAGCCTTTAACATCAGTCACATCACTAGCTATCACTGACCGCACATAAATTATAGGATAGGTCAATCAAAAAATAGTTAATAAAATTATACTTAAACAATGTTATCAAAGATATTTATTGGTCGAGCTATTAGTTTTTAAATATTGGATTTGGAGGAGACGTAGTCGAGTCCAATATTTTAAAACTCATGAAATATGGGGTAGGCCTAAAGCATCCAATTTTATCATTATTATGTTTTGGATCCAATATTTTCACACACTTGGATTCATCAAAACATACTAAATAATGCAGCATATTAGGCCCAAATCTGTTCTCATAATAAGAATTTTAATACCAGATCAAATTATCAAAATAATAACAAATCATTAATGGGCCCGTAAAAGCATTATCACCAATTCAAAATCACTTATGGACCCGTTAAAAAATCATTATCACCATCACCAACAATGTGTAGCATATAACTATATTCGAAAATGAACTTTTCAGTTAGGGATAATTGCAGTGATGGGCCTATTCCTCAGTCGCAGAAATGTTTGCAAAATCACAATTATAAACCAGCAAACGCGTGAAATGTTTTAGAAAATCGCAAAAGGTTAGAAAAGTTTAAAAAAAGTTATAACGAGTATGTAGTCCACTATTCACTTGCCCGTTGTCCATACTCTGGCTATTACATTTAAGCATAAAATTCTCATTTGTATTAATTTGTGCACAATTGATAGATTTTCACATCTTGATCTTTTCAGTCACCGTACTGACACTGTGTTTGTTAGCTGGTGACTTTTTTTTACTCGGGCTTTCGCGATCTATAAACTGGTAGATTCTAAAAGTAAATTTGTTTAGTATTGAAGTGAGCCATCATAATTATGACATTAAGATACTTGCATTCAACGTATACTTGACTTTTACTGTCACTAATTATATATTAACTTATTATAACCATTTACTAGTAGGCATATCTTGATGAAATAAAAGAGGGGTTTCGAATGACCTCGAGCGATCACGACCACGGTTTATTTTAAAATATGCCCCATAAAATGTGTGCCAAAAATATAATTATTGCCGGACGGTTAGGTCCTGAGCAGCTAGCCAGCTTTTTAGTGTGAGGGTGCATATCCAAATTTTCGTCCCCATGATTTGAACTTTTCGTCACATTTTTAGCAATCTTATGACACTTTTAAGTGTCATAAGATTGCTAAAAATGTTAAAACTCTTTGCCGTCCCCATTTTCATCTATGAACATTTCTGTGGTGTGCAACATGCATGCCATGCGTAAGGGACAAAACCCTGATCTGGATGCATCGCCTATGCATGATGCAGGTTTTGACACACAAAAACCTGTCATTTGGTGTTAAATCACAGTAAAAGAGGATTCTTTTTTTTCTACTATCTTCATTAAGTCCTGATACGGTTTACACATTTAATTATACATTTCTATAATTGGATGTCTTCCCGGAACATTGATAACATTGTAATATAAAGTGCAGGTGCATTCATCAAATCAAATGGTACGTTAACAAAATACTACCGTAATTACCATGCTTATGCTATCTTCAGTAGATAGCAGATAGACCTAGGTACACTGAATATTGCACCAAGAAGATTTCAAATAATTATTTAATTTCATCAAAGTTTGTTTAAAACATGTTTACCGGGCAGCCAAAAATAACAAACATGGATAACTGAATAACTCGCACCACCATAATAAAATACCAATTACCGTGCTTATGTTATCTTTAGTAGATAGCAGATACACCTACACTGATTATTGCACCAAGAAGACTTCAAATAATTATTTAATTTCATCAAAGTTTGTTTACAACATGTTTACCGGGCATAAAGCTATGTAACTATACATGCAGCCAAAAATAACAAACATGGATAACTGAAGAAGTCGCACCACCAATATTAGCAAATCTGTGATGTGTGATCTGATCTGGCTGTAGACCCTCGGAGGGAGAGCGTGGCGCAATGGTTTAGGGTGCTTGCCTTTAAGTGCATGAGGTCCGGACCCGCGTTCAATTCCCGGCCGGTGGCGATTTGCTGGGATATTGACTTGGAAAAAAAGTCTGAAATCAACTTCTGTAGATTAAATTCAGACTTCCGCTCTCCGCATGGTCATTTAGAGGTAAATGAATCATGAAAGTACTCCGTCCTTCGGAGGGGACGTTAAGCCGTATGTCCCGTGTGCAGAGATCCATGCCTGTACATGTATTTCGCAGCCAGTTTCGAAAAGAATAGGGTGTTAACCCCTGTCTGTTCCCAACCTGTCCCGGTGTTCAAATGGACCCCAATGGAAATAAGCTTCAATAGAGGCTTTCTTGGGTTATCCAGGGTTGTCGAAACCCGAACAAATAAAATAAAATAAAAAACATTGTTTGCTCATAATGCTGTGACGTAATCAAGTGTGCGATATCATTTTTACATATGTTGTTTGAAAGACAAAAGTACAATGTTTATGTAATCATATGCCTTGACAATAATCCATAAATGGGGCCACAAGACAACTTTCATTACTTACTGACCGCCTCGTATTGTATATTGTGTGATATATATTCCTGCTCCAATGTTGTATAATTGGCAAATGTTAAGAAAAGATATTGAATCATTTTCATTATTCAACATCACTTTCAAAATGCAAGTTGATTTCACATTTTTTGGGCAAAATAATTTACTGGGTGGGCCCTTTTGGGCATGTTTTTTATGGGCAAGTTGAATTTACTGGGTGGACAAAATAATTTACTGGGTGGGCAAATGATCACCCAGTTAATGTGTTATTTACCTCCCTCTGTAAGCTGGGACATGTGTAAATATTACTAAATATGTGCCAAAATCAGATTTGAAAAAAAGTTCATTACAAGATCACACATTATGGCTTTAATCAGGAATCACGTGATTTTAATGCAACATAATCCAAGCGGCAAAATGTATATCCTATTTAAAAAATGTTTTAATTCCCAATAATACGCACTCAGCTATATTCGCAAAGGATAGATAAATAATACTATAATAATAGCTATAGCTATCGATAACAACTTCCGCCGAGATCTTAGCTACAATGGGAAACCACGTGACCAAAACCAAAACATTCTTAAAATAGTTATACAAATGTAAAAAAAGACACATTTTTTAATGTTTCCATATACGGTATTATAATCAAATGTCGTAAATACGTTATTTTGAAATCATTTTCATTTTCAAACTAGTGTCTTTTTAAAACTATGTGGTGTAACATCAACACAATAATTATATCAAGAACATTCTATTATTGATCATGTTGATGGTTTAAATGTTGATCAAACGTAGGTGTAAAATATTTCACAATATATTTTTAGATATTTCATATAGACCATTTGAAATGTTACAGAGATAGCTTATATAAGTATAAGTTTTCGAAGTAATATGCAGAAAATGAAGAAAAAAATGTACTTGTAAAATATCAGGAGAAACGTTTTCAAACATTTTATTTGAACGTTTTAAAAAATGTGTCAACAAACTATTGTCTTAATATTGTAGATAAAGTCATTTTAAGATGTTTTGCTACAATTTAGAAAGCGTTGTTGAAACGTTTTGTACGAAAACAATACATAAACTGTACGTTTTACATCATTTTGTTAAAATATTCGTAAATATGAGTGGCAAACATTTAAAAACAACGTTTTAGTGCACTCTAAATTTCAAGGATTAAAATAAAACCCGAGAGATTGTGATTATATTTAAAATTAAATCTTACAGATTTAAAATTCAAATCCATAAGATTAATTTTAAATCTAAAATTGATTGGTCTCTAATTACAACCTTAAGGATTTAAGTCCTTGTAATTTAGAGTGTATAATTTAGATTGCTGGGTCCTTCATTATTTGACGTATTATGACCAAATAAGCAAAAGCTTCACTATTAATAGAGTTGGCTTAAATTTGAACGAGGTCTCTACTTTAAGGTCGAAAGGGGTAACATTCTTAAGTTTCTCCAATTTAAATGCAAGTTGAGATAATTCAAAATGTTATTTTACATCTGCAGTTTCAAGAAAAAAAACCCTTATGTTGGTCTGTTTTAAGATTATCATGGTGTTATTAAACAAAATGAGTGTAAAAAGGAAAGGGATATTATATTATCTTTTCATTTTAAGAAATGGAGATTTGAACCTTGATATTTTACCCCACGTGATTCTACCCTTAACTAAAACTATTCAGACCAGGTATTTATCTACAGTAGGATGTCAAAGTATTATACACAAAGAGATTGAAGGGAAACATTTTCATCTGACACATACATACACAAATTTCTCCAAGTACAGTGAGCCTAGCAATGCCTTGTCTCTACACGGTTTGTGTTTACCCCGGGTGTTTACACTACACGGTTGAGTACATAGCATCATAAGAGCTGTGTGAGCTTCTAGCTGATGACTAGTGGAAAATCGGGTGGAAAATACGGCATCTGTGATTGGTTTTGTCAATACCCCAATAGTTTCATTCATCCAATCAGAAAAGTTTTTATACCGAACGAATACTAACACTTCCCGCTAAAATTAAGTCAACAGATCGAGCAATTCAATGTTTATAGCAAGGCGAATGTGGTAAATATGTTCAAAACGGCATATTCACGCACAATATTTGACCAAGATGTAGGTTTTAAAAGTCAAAACCCCGGTTGATCCTTAAAATATTTTGTAAATTTTATGTCATTAAATGAAAGCGCACACTTATATTGTTCATCATTGCAATGAGCAATGGCTAATTCTCTTTAAATTGCAAATCTTGTGCAAAAAAGTTACTATTTCGCCTGTTTTGTGGTTGTAAATTCAACGAACAATGATTTGGAGCGCTTAGAAATTTATATGAGTGGAGAGTTGGACACTTAGACACAATGATTGTTCTCCTGTAATCTTATGTCTGACAGACCCTGGTCTTTAGTTCGACGAAAGAAACTTCACCCTGTATAAAAGGAACCCTTTTAAATGTTACCATTATAAGAATTAACAAAAGAGCGAGAAGCAAAGAAATGAGTCACTTGAGGGGACCCTAATAATTGTAACCTTATGCTCCTCAAATGCCCGGCTTGAATGTCACCAAAGACGCAAATTTTTGGTTCTTAATGTAGCAGTATAAATCTCGTTCACGCGTTAATTTGATAACGTATATCATACATTAATTGTTTGTGATAATATGTGATATAATTTATCAATGATTTACTGTTTAAAAAATCATGTTGGCGTTAGCTCTCAGCGTTAGCGCCATATTTTGCAATATTCAAATCATTCTATCACTATTATACGGCCATTGATGGATACACTGCAAAAACTCATACTGCAGTTACTGTCCGTTTTCCTATACACAATACACAGTGCTCTTTCCCATTGACGCGTGACCTTTACAAATAGCCCTACGTTAACAGTATGGGGATATGACTAGTTAACGTCGCTGTGTGAAAAATAACCGGCCAATATTAAAAGTACTCTTCTAAAGTTCTAGAAAATATAGTTTTTAACATGTCCTAAATTTTTAGCTAATTTAGATGTTTGGAAATATTCGTACTTTGGTGTTTTAGTTAATGTTATAGGTAATAGTACATTGCCTAGTTAACGTCGCTGTGTGAAAAATAACCGGCCAATATTAAAAGTACTCTTCTAAGGCCAAAAAAAAAAAAAAAGGTTTGTCTCACGAACATTTGCCAAAAAAGCTAAGTGCTATGCTTTTTTTTTTTTTTTTTTTTTTGGTTTAGAAGCTATGCTAATGCGTTTTTTTGTTTTTTTAGCCTGAGACAAATGAAAATCACAAGACAGGTATTGGAAAACTACAAGTGGTCTTACAATGAAAGAGAAGCAACAAATTTACAATGTTAATATTCTGTAACTGTATTTTATTTGCCTTCCTAGAGCTGATCACTATTAAAAATCAGTGCAAAATACAAAGTTACGATACAAATGTTGGTATGAGCGAGATTTGATGTTTGATGAAAATACGGGTTACAGCTTCGCCCCGACACCAACTCATTTTTTAGGGCATTCAGAGTAACCGAATCGGCGCACCGATGCAGTGCCCAATTCCTCAGCACAGTCCCCCCTGTTTTAACTATACGAATACGAACAATCATGTTGAAATAAACGGTAAAAAATTCGTTAAACAGCTACAAAAAATACAAAAATTTATGAAAACAACATGGCTTCACTCGATCGCAGAGTTCTCCGTAGGCTAAGTCCTTTTATATTGCATCCACTTTGCTTCGTCGGCTTTACGCTCCGTGCCGTTGCAAGGATGGCGTGAGAAACTAGCGAGACTGAGGCTACGGTGTGGGTTACGGGCTATCTGCAACACTAATGGCATACGCGCTGCCTGACATTTTCGATGGTTTTCTGACATTGAGGAATTCATTTTTACTACGTTGGTCGAACTATCGGGAACCGGAAAAATCGGGGAAAAAAAAACCCTTTAAAAAGGCGGTCAGCGCGTAGACAAACGCGCTGTATCGCTTTCACATACTTATGCGCGCGGGTTCGTGAGACAAACCTTTTTTTTTTTTGGCCTAAAATTCTAGACAATATAGTTTTGTAACATGTCCTAAATTTTTAGCTAATTTAGGTGTTTGGAGAGGGTCGTACTTTTGTGTTTTAGGAAGGACATGTAAACGACAGATAACACCAAAAATATGAAGAAATTATTTCCAAACCGTGTTAAGTCAAAAATCATTATGTTGCTCATTTTCAAGAATGCTGGTTTACAAAAAGCACGACATTGTCTGATTTCGTGAACAAAGCCACACATAACATTGTTTCCTTTCGTTTCCTTTATAATCGGTTACTCAACTGAAGCTATGAATACCAACTTTATTGCGATATCGCACATGAAAACAGTCACTTGTGCACAACCAGAGAAGATCCGATTTAATCAGTTGAGCTGTTTCAATGAGTGTTATCTTGGTTTAATAGCTTTTAATGGGGTTAAGTCCTGCAAAGGTCGAGATGAATTCTACTGCAGACATGACTGCATCATGTCTGGTGTTAAATTTGCAACAACACTGAGCTGGTGTTACGGCTTCTGGTGTTAATCACGGTGTTATATTGACCATCTTAACACCACCGGGTGTTACTGCAAAAACTGTTGCGATAAAAATATATAACACTGCACTTTGCTGGACTGCTTACAGTTCAACGTTATTCATAATCTGAAAATACATGCTGTTATTACAATATTACAATTAACACCCTTTATTGTTGTTACTTTTGACACCGGAGTTTTTGCAGTGTACATGAATGCGAGTCGGGACAGTTCGTGATTTATGTCACCATTTTGGGTGAAATCTGATGGTCACCATGTCATATCAAGTTTAAAATATATTCAAATTATTTTATGATTATGACGATATCACTGACAGGAAACACATGCTGAATGGAGTACTTGAATTAGTTTATAATATTGCATGCAAAAATAATGATTATTCAGTCGTCAAACATTTAATAGCGTTAACATTATTATTTTTCCTGTTAGTTTATTCTGTAACTAATTCTCTATAATTTTATTCTATTTTCATGTTCACGTTGACACGTTCCTATACTTATAGCAAACATCCTGGAACATATTGATTGCTCGACGATCTATGATCGAACGTAGTTCAGTTGGAGTGGCAACAGCCCAGAACTCGATCCGAGGACAGTTGGTCTACCCCATGCATGTTGCCAACTTGCCGCCACCAAGAATTGAACACGGGACCTCATATACCAGAAGCAAGCACCCTAAACCACTGTGACACACTCTCTCTTACATTATATACATATAAATATAAACAAACAAAAAAACAAACATTTAATGTTTATTTTGTTGATTGCATCAATCAATGTGTTATATCCATCACTTGGGTACAAAACTTTGATGTGCAATAATGAACAGCTTGGCAAATTGAATCTAATTGACCCCACTCACTGAGAATGGGCCATATCTGGGCTCGAATTTCAGGAAGGCATGCCCTTAAGGTTTGGCCTTGGTGCCCCAGTTCTTTGTCAAATGATCAAGGCATCCTTCTTCACTTATTGGCCCGTTTTGTCTTTGCCCAGTGGCCTTGAAATTGGGTGCCCCAACAAATTAAAATTCGAGGCCTGGGCCATATACAAAAAATAATGATGGAATTATTTATTGGAATTGGAATTATATCTTTGAATAACGATATCTGTTTCCTTGGCTATACTGTACGTACAGGCTTAACACTATACCGTAAAACCTCGTCTACAAGCATATGAGTGCTTTTGATGAAAGCTAAATTAATCCAGGCGCCATCCATCGACAAAATTATAAAATTGTGGAGTTTGGGCAAATAAATTACCGCTATAAGCATAAACAAACAAGTACTATTGTAAGACCAAGCTGTATATGCATATCTACGGCTGTTTCATATTAATTTAGCTTTCATCAAAAACAGCTTATATGCTTGTAGACGAGGTTTTACGGTACTTCATTTTGACAAATAGTTGAAAATTTAATTTTGTTTGAAACCAATAGTGCCAAACACTAAGTATTTGAAATATACAACAATATAAATGACTAAAACCTGACAAATATCTACAATTTGTCTTTGCATTTGCCACTATTTGAATATAATTTAAACATCTACTTATTGATATAAAAATTATTTGATTGACCATTCAGCCTTTACGTTTAGCCACTTCCTTTAAAACGGGCTGTTTCCTTAACTCTAAATGTAAATTGATACTAGTGGTATTTGATATCTGTCCATAAATCCGTTTCAGAATCACGTAAATTTTTTTTCTGTGGCAGATTCCCCTTGAAAAGTGGTATACATTATAATTAAGAACATTATATCCTTCAAATCCCACTTAAATTGTGGTTACAAAACTTCAGTGATAGAATGGAATGGAATTGCATATGGGGAATTTTATGAGAATTGCACTGGGTGTGCTCCCTCCCTCAACAATTCTGCTAACAATTATTATTGTAGATTATTAGTACGAGTATTAAATTTCTTTTGAAAGCATGGTGATTAACTCTTCCGCAACGCAGCCTCCTCAGACTTCATTGTGAAAAAAAAACCCAACAGGCCTTATTAGTCGTACCCAACTTTACTGTAATAGTCAAGTTCTTTTTGACTATGTATATAAAATGCACACCACAATTAATTAGAGCCAGTCGGCTTTGATCAACTGACAGATTTTCTCTACACAATGAAATTTTTATCCGTTAATGGGACCGTCCATAATTGTCACCATCTTCACTTACGTACAAAGCGAACGTAAGAGGTGTGGGTTGGTGGGTGTGTGGGGTAAAATTTTGGGGCATGTGTACGTAACAAAAATGGCGATTTGTTTGAATAAAAAAATATACCAATGAAAAATTAAGGTATTTTCCAATATTTTGTTGAAACCTACAAAAATTGAATTGTTCAATTCGTTATAACAATTTCTATAGCAGTGATTTTCTCTTTAATTTTTAGTATTCACATTGGTCCATTTGCTTAATTTATTTCATCCAAAATACATAAAAGGCATTTTCTATCCTGCACTTGGATGATCAATTGCAGCAAAGGCTGTCTGTCTTGAAATTTTATAGATTGTTACTGTTGCGACAAAGACATTAAGCCATAATTTGATTGCAAGACAAATACACCAAAGAGATGTCCCTTTGGTCCGATCCCCCTTATAAACGCCTACCAAAAAGTAATTAGTCCCTTTATTATGATATAAAACTCAAAATCTATGCATCAAATTTAAAAACTGAAATAGCAAATACAAACTCAGATTAATTCTGCAAATTTTGATACCTCACTTGTCTGGATAACTCAAAGTTTGTAGCCATGGTGACTCCTTGAATACAAAAGATGCATTTTCAAAAGTTGCACTAAAAGCAACTCGGTGTACACATTCTACATGACTGGTCAAGATTGACCCACTGTGACCAGTGACGAGTGACGATCAGGCACTCAAGCAACAAAAGCAACATTTTCAATGGGTTTAGGTACAACTTTTGAATGGGGTCTTTTTTTTTATATTCAAAGAGTCCCCATGACAAAAAATTATGGATTATTAAGACAAATGAGGCATCAAAATTTGCAAAACAAAACTGGGTTTCAATTTGTTATTTAAATTTTAAATTTTGATGCATAGAATTTGAGCTATTATCTAATAATAAAGGGGGATAATTACTTTTTGGTAGATGTTTATATGATGTGATCTGGGAGGGAGGTCTTAGTGGAAATGAGAGTACAGCTATGTGCATCAGATTTGGGGTTCTTTTAATCATTAAGTAAGATTCGGGCTCAGTGCATTTTCAACCATGTTAAAGTATTGATTGGTCTCGCTTTTATGAAAATATGGTTTAACTAAAATTACGTTTTGTAATTAAGGTGGCACCCACACAAAGGTGTGTAAATAACGAAGGCACATACCAAGTTTGAAGTTGATCGGTTATTGCATTTAAGCTGCAAGAAGTAAGCTCATCAATATTCATAAATATACAAATAACATGTCACAAAACTATGCAGCACATCAGGCCACCATATACTATCATAATATCAAGTTTGGAGTTGATCGGTTATTGCGTTTAAGCTGCAGAGTGGATTAATGAAAAGCTGAAGAGTGGATGAGACAAAATATGCAAATAAGCTCATTAATATCCATAAATATACAAATATCATGACACAAAACTATACAGCACGTCAGACCACCATATCCCATCACCATACCAAGTTTGAAGTTGATCGGTTATTACGTTTAGGCTACACATGGGCCAACCCAACAGGCAACCATCTGGATAATAACATCCAAAAAGGAATTTTTTTCAGCATTTTCAACTTATCTGTAAAAAAAAAAGTGAATTCAGAATTTAATAAATCTACCATATTATTAATACTGGTCTCCACTATAGCTGAGTAAACGCGGAGTGTCAGTAAACGGGAGAAAATATTAATTATGATAATTATTGGTATCGTTCTACCTGCCCAATTAATATTATGCAGTTTAAAGCCATATTGTAACATTTGCTGAAGAGGACGCTCTCAATATTGTTGGTGCACTTTAGAGATGGCTAAATCTGGGACCTTGCAGTTGGAAATGTTATTGACCGTATTTGCAGCAAGGGGGATAAAGGGTAGCACTGCATTATGAGATATGATATCTGTACTGCACTTTCATTAGCATTGGGTTAGATCTTATACTACCCTTTTTGTTTTTGACAATGTGTATTTACAAATATATCCCCACTGGTATTAAGGTTAATATTTCTTGATTTACCTTTTTTTAATCACCAGGGTTTTATGTATAGCAGGCATCCCGAATTTATTTTTTGTAAATATTCATACAGTTAAAATGTTCCCACAATGTATATCCGTGTACAGTCACACCCCCACAAAATCGCCGTCCCACACCACCCAACACACACGCCCACATACAAAAGACACAACATCGAGCAAGGAGTAAAACATACTGGATTGGTGAATCGGAAAAAATCCACAATAAAGGCCACTTTGAATTTGTTGTGGCAAAATGTCCAAATTTTTGGTGCTGTTGCACAAAATTCCACATTTTGATGTTTTCGAGCAGAAAAAGTCATATGTTTTGAAGTGTCGCACAAACAAGACTTTTTGCCCAATATCAGTACCCATTTATTCTACCCCAATAAACATACATGAATCAATAATGAGCAGTTTTTCTTATTAGTGTTGCTAAATATATAAAATAACGTACTTTATAATACCTTTGGATATATAAATTGTATTTTCGAGATTAACTTAAAATCGTCTCAAATTTGACGTCAAATTGTGATCGGGGATTCCCGGATTCATATGAAAGATTTTACAGCCATTCGGCTTTTGTTGCCGCAAATTGAAGTACTTCCCGGAAATGAATGCTTGCAAGCTATATGAATACCTATGAGAAAGTGGGAATGAGAATAATACAACAAAAAGTATTTGATCATAAATTATGATAATACAACATTAACAACATTCTATGTTGTAGTTCTGGAGGTTGCTATTTCTATAGGTGAAATAGGTTCACAGGTAAACCAGTTTTCCCCATCAAAACACACAATGGTTCTAAAATGTAAAAATTATATCAAAATATGTGGGCAAAATATCTGAAGGCGTTAAAAATATTATAATATATATGAGTGCTTGGGGTCATTAATATCAACTAAGCACACAAGAGTTACATCGAACCAACCTCGCTTCATCTATACTCTTGATCTCGTACGGACACCTGAACGTCACAGCAAAAACAATGGTAAATATTCGAATGATCGCTTCCATTTCTTGTTTTTCAAACTTAAACAAGCAGTGCTATAATAATAGTGGGTGTTTCACTAAGTTCATTGCTCTCTCTGTTCTCTGCTTCATTTTGCAACCTCAACATTGTTTTCCATACAGATGCAACAGGTACCGGTTTCAGTTGCAATAAAGCAACATTTTTTAAATTATACTATGAAGCCTATACGACGATTTCATGCATTGATTTATTTTTCACTTAGGTTATCAAAAGGTAGAAATATTACTTATAATGCACAATGAACTATTAATCAAATCATCTTTAAAGGATTTTTCTTTAACATGTGTATATTAATATGAATTTTTTACTTTCAGAAAATTTACCAAACTGCTGTGACAATTACGGTAGGGCTTGCAGTCATGATTGCCACCACTTTGGCGCTACCTACCTCACTTCATGAAAAAGAAAGGAGCAAACGAGACACTAACACTAACAGCATTACCGGAGATACACAATGTTTGAATCTTATTGCAGCAGTTTTTGCAAATGGCATTAGTAATGTACATACAGAACAACCATCTTACATTAATGACGAATCTACCTGTTCAACTGGTTCTAGTCTTCTTGATACATCTGGACTAAGTGGTATTGATAAGCTTAGCCTCTGTCCTTGGGTGTATACCGTAAATAGCGACGAAAGCAGGTGAGGCATAATGTGCTCTTTGTGGAAGCAAATAGTACATAATATATATATATATACTAAATAATTGTTTTTTTCTTTGTTGTTTGTTTCGTTTTGCATGAACGATGAACAAAAGTGACTACTCTTTCACCTTGGCAAAGGTTCCACCTAATGGATAAAATCATTGTATAGAAAAATAATGGAGTGGGTGCATCAATTGGTATCTTTGGGAACATTAAAATTCCAAGGTCAAAAAAGATTATACAGGGGTCAAAATCAAACAAAATAAATAGTTTGACGTATCTACGACTTATCAGTAGTGTGTATAGTATAGCCAGGTTATAGTGGTCTCCACACGAGTAAAAAACATACGCATTTTCCAATACAGACACAAACGTTTCGTCATGTAAAGCTGCTATAACAATCTTTAAAAGGGCTAGCTAGGTTTTAACACACCCACAAGCTACACTGTATTCCGCTATTAGTATGCACTATTCTCAAAATAATCAGATGGTGTACAAGTCACGAGTAGCGTACCAGATTCTAAAGTTACACCCTTAGAAAAGTTTGCACTATCTAGGTAATTTCGAAAGAGAACACTATGAAATAGGTTACCATCTATAAGAATCAAGGGCATTTACCCGGGTATTTATTGACCTATTGGGCAATATCATGCATAGGTAAGATAGTGAATCGTCTTTTTTAGTTTGGGGTGTGTATTTTATATACATAGGAAGAACTTGACTATTACCATGATTACCGTAAAGTTGGGTACGACTAATATTAGTTTATGTTATTTGGATTTGGATTCTTATGACGAACATTTTTGTGTCTTGCGTCCATTAGTGGTGTAACTTACACATTGATCTGAGACTTCACTAGTAACCATGGTAACTAGTCTCAGCACATGATCGTGAACAATCAGCACATTTGAATAATGCTAAATTGATACGAAAATCATAGGCTATGCATAAAGCTCAAGAATCAAGAATCTTATTATCCTCTATTCCTCTTTCTATTTATGGTATTTCATTTCTTACCCCACTTTATTTGTCTTTCTTATACATAGATATCCAGTTGATATGATGTACGCACAGTGTCGCTGTACTCACTGTATAAAAACGGATGGCAGTGATTTTGACAGGACACATGGAAACCAATGTAGGCAAGTGCTCTATAAGGTCAAAGTACTGAGGAAATGTGACGGCTCTTGTGAGGATGGTTTTTGCACGTAAGTTTGAATCGCCCATCCCGCAGCCAAACCCATTATTTAAATATTTACTGCTGCGATTGACCAATCACAGTGCGTGATTTTTACTCCATGTAGACAACGCATAACACAGAACTTTGAAGTATACGTGATTCGAGTGTGTCATCGATTCTGTAATAATCCATTTAAGAAATAAATTGAATAGTATTCTATCTGTTACACTAAACTAATGTGTCAGATGTCATGGATGTAGTAATAAAAACGAAATCACTTAAAATCCTGTTAATTGACTCCCATTTAAATTTAATATTCCACTGATACGCTATGGATTAAGATTTCAAAGCACTGAATAATTGGAGTAACTTATCTGATTTTTGTCCATTTATATTTTGTTGTAGAATGAACTTGCCTATGAATGTAACACTTACGCGTGCAGATACGTGTACATGTACATTTATTATAAATACACAAGAGGAACTTGTTGAAATCGAAGTAGTTCCGCCTCAATTCAGTGTCCTCAATTGAATTCTCAATTAAATTGTCTATGTTTTGTGTTATTCGTTATCATTATTGATTCACTTGACAATGACATAAAACCTCATCACATAATTAATTTGCAGTTAATGTTTTGAAAGGAAACATCTAGCCTAATCTATGCGACAACATACCTGATAAGTGCATACCTGGAATTCTCGGGTATGCATTTCAAATTTTCTATCATATTACAGAGGTCCATTTTTGGCAATGTGGATTATACATGTTTTAATGACAAAATAATGCAAAACATTATATTGCTTTATATACTTCGAGCAATACCATGTGTATTTGTTTAAATACTTAATATGTGTGTTATATTTTATATTTTCTTGACTTCAGATATCAACCTGTCTATGAGGACGTACCTATTGCCTGTACCTGTGTCAGACAACGTACAACATAACGACTTACATACAAAACAACACTCCAAGATTACAAACAATGTAACGCCTGGAACCTTTGAAAATACAGGCTTACTCATTAAGTTTGTACAGTTTGAGATGCGTTTGTAAAGAGGAAGAGGTAAATTACTTCATACTGTGACTCAATATCAAGAAGCAGAAGTTTGAGCACTTATCTAAAAGGAGGGGTATATGACAACATCAATTTGATAACGAATTACACAGATATTTGTAAATTAGAAGAAAAAAAATGCAAAAGTTTAACAAACTACCCTAAAAATTTCTTGTCCGAGTAACTCGTTAATAGGCACATTTATGCTTATTAACGAATATTTACGTTCTTGATATTGGAGTAATAAGTTTTGAATTTGTAGCAAATAAGCTTCTTTAAACAATGTTGTCATCTACTCGTTCTTGATAAGCGCTGTCACTTTTCAGTGGCTCTTAAATAGTCAATTATTGTGGCATATAAAATCCGAAATAATTGTATGACAGATGTCGAATTTCCCAATTTCTCCTGAATAACAACAAAAACAGATGATAGAGGAAATAATGTAAAGGTTAAGCCAAACATGTTGCAATAGTTGCCTTGAATATTTACACCATATGCGATGCGATCAAGCAAAATCAGTCGGAATTCGGATATAATGATTTTGAGATATAGCCATACAAAGGAAATATTCCCTTTTGTTTCCTCCTGTTTAAGAAACTTTTTAATTGCTCATATCTTTGGAACTGGTTGTTCAATTACAATGGGGTTTTCTTCAAAATGCAACTTTGTAAATGCTTTTTACTATCCTCAGAAACTAAAAAATTATTATTTCTGAGTTCCGACTGATTTTGCTTGATCGCATCACAGGTCTATCAATACCTCTGTATACCTCTTGTGTAACAAGTAAGTGCAATTCTAAGTTCGTATTTGAGACAATTAAAATTGTTGTATTTCCACAATGCGATGACTGGACTCAGAAAAATGATGCCCAAATGAACGAGTTGTGCTGAAAGTTTGCATTAGCCGACGTTGCTTTAAATAATTACGTTATTTATGTTAATTATTCATTGGCATGCATGCCGAATTATTAAATCATCATTGGTTATATACGAGTATAAAGTTACGAAAAATGATAAATATATAGATTGATACAATATATTCAAATAACCCGCGAAAATATACAGCATATCTAAGTCGATGCCTGTTTATATAAACATGATAAATACGTGTAGTTTAGGTATCACTGCACCGTTTCCGGTATACTTAACCAAAAATGTGTAAAAAGTAAATAATTTGTGTAGGGGTGTGTGCGAGGTGTCGGGGTGTGTAGGGGGGCGTGCATGTGAGCATTATACTAATTGACGTCAGCATTGAGTTATTCATGACACGCAATTTTATTCAATTGAATGTGCAATTTATATCATAATATTTAGTAGTTTTATTCAAATCGTATCATAAATAATAATAAAAAAAGAAACAAACATTATTGTATATAGTTTTTCTATGCAAAAGTATACGGATGTAAACTCAATTTTCTGAGTACAAACTTAGGTAGCGCAGCCTCCCTAGCTCAACTGATTAGCCGCTTCCATTTAAATAGCTGTGGAAGAAAACATATACTGTAAGCACATATTGTGTCAAAACTACCGTCCGGTTCATTTTCGTACCCTTGTATAACTTATAATAAATATTGTATTCTGTTGT
The DNA here is from genome assembly GCF_039555335.1 of Amphiura filiformis. Classification (NCBI taxonomy): domain Eukaryota; kingdom Metazoa; phylum Echinodermata; class Ophiuroidea; order Amphilepidida; family Amphiuridae; genus Amphiura; species Amphiura filiformis. The sequence goes on along the minus strand of NC_092628.1, from coordinate 56,035,445 downwards.
ATTGGGCCTAAGTTGTATTATAATTTATAGTAAGATTCTATGTATCATATAACATGCATTTTTTCCTGATTGTACATAATTATCATTTACATTTACAATATGATACACCGTCTGCGGTTGTTCTTATAAGTCATATAAGTCAAATTGTAAATTGCTGTTTTAGTTGCCACACAGACTCTGAATATTCGACGTAGAATACTTATTCAATGCAGCAACGTTATTTAATCTATTCTAGAGATCTGGGAATAGAATAGGAATAGATTAAATAACGAAGGTATGTTGCATCGAATATTCTTCATCCACTTAAAAGTCTGCAGCTGCCCTTATATTGATATTCAATCACACAACGACACACTGTGTTGTATTCGTATACGCGGACCTTTGGTGCAGACTTTTCCCCCATGATGCACTGCGTATTCTGGCCTCTCTCTAGCAACCGCTGGAGGCGCATTGTATTGTGAATTGACCGAATTGTTTTACGTTTTTGAAAATATTATTTTAGTTTTCATCTACTGTATAACAACTATCAAACATTGTATTTGACATAAAATACTTTCCTTTTTGAGTTACTCAAATTGAGGCTATTATATTATGTCGTATTTAAAGCATATTGTGTATTTTATATATTAGTAACCATTGTATTGATCCCTGGGCCTCAAGGAAAAACAGAAGATTATTTGTGTTATTTTCTGACTGAGTGTCCTAGGTTAAAGACGAAATTATTTAAACAAAGACCAACATCACTTTATAAAAGCAATGCTTTCACACATGAGAATCACAAGAATATATAGTAAGTATCAGTATTGGCAATTATATTTTGTGTAATGATTAACCAGATATAACCCTTTTGGTAACATCACTCTTTTATTTTCTCCGCATATCTTTTTAACTTTTAATGCTAATTTATATATTTCGACATCACAAAGGAAAACCATTCTTACATGTATATTAGATTTCCCTTCTTTGTTTATTGTTTTTGATGATGGGATTTGCTTCCCTTGCTGTTGTTAGTGAAATAAATCCTGAATAAACAAACAAATTAATTTAACTTGGATTGAAGTTTGTTGAAAGCATAATGTGTTATCGTCAGTAATATCATTTTCCTAGAGGTGTAGTATATTATGGTACGATGTTATCGTGAGTAAGTAGCATTATATTAATAGATAGCAGCGTGTTTATTCTTGATGTAAGGGAGTGATCGTTATTTACGACAGGGGGGGGGGGAATGGGCGTTTTGAGGGGGGAATCCGAAATTTTTTTTGGTCTTGAGGGGGGAACGCGAAATTTTTCGTTGAACCAAGAGGGGGAATGTTAAGTTTTATATGGAGAAATTCGGGAAAACAAGGGGGAATCCGAAAATTTTGAGCGGACGCGAGGGGGGAACGCAAAATTTACGTCCATTACCCCCCCTGCCGTAAATAACGATCGGTCCCTAATGCTACCTACAGTAGATAAGACAATACTGGTTAGCAGCATGCTCAAGTCGTAATAGGCCATCTTCAGTATAGCAGGTGGATAGCATATTACAATTCCTGTTATGATGGTATCTTCAGTAGATAGCATTATATCAGATGGACATGATACTAACGCCAGTACAGTATTATCGGATGGTTGGCAATGTTTTCAATTCATGATATGGTGTTACAGTAAATAACACTATTTCAGATAGCTAGTATATTCATGTCATAATGATGCCATCATCAGTAGATAACATTATATAACTCATACAAAGTTTCTTATTTCTTGGCCAATTACTAATGGTTATTTTTGCAATTTTTAGTGGCCAGCTGCAAAAGAACTATTGCACTCCGCCCCCGTGAGCTCCCGTGCAATAGTCATTTTTCCATTGCACTGACGCCGAGCTACCATAGCAACGCTGACAGACGCGCGAGCGTATAGCGCGAGATTTCCACCTCGACTCGCCAATTATAGGTGCGGTGTTGTTGCTTCTGAAATGAATATATGTTTTCGTGGTGATCGATAAAAATGAATTGGACAAACGGGAACTTATATATGAGTTATATAAAACAAATATTTAATGTTTTTATTCGTTCAATGGAAAGAATATTTCCATTCAGTGAAATATGAACTGTTCCATTCAACTCGGCAAGCCTCGTTAAATGGAACAGTCCATATTTCACCTCACCTGTACATTTGTGTGCAAACTGAGGGCGCTATTTACAAATATTTCATATTTGAACTAGCCAAGTAATATAAGTTATACCTTACATTTCATGATAAAATTTTTTTTTGAAAATTCCCTTGTCATTTGTTAGTCTGTTTGCCGTTGGTTTTAATACCAACTTACAAGCGTCTACCCCTTGTAAAGATGCAAACAAGATTTTAAATAAATAGCGCCCTCATTGTTCAACTTTTCTTTAAAATGGCCAAGTTTTACATGCCATCACACAACCGTGAGCACTATAATCAGACTGCTTGCTGAGTGTTCAAGTTGCGATATGAAGATATCGTCAATAAATAGCAGTATATCAGATGACTTGCAGCGTGTTAATTGAAAACTTGGATCCGCGTAAAATTGCAGTTTAATAGACTCAGCTAAACTTATATTCGTAAGAGCACGTGCGCGTGAGCCTCGCATATTACCAATTTAAACGGAATCATTTTAAGAGTATCATAAGCGAGTACTAGTATACCTATCCCAGGCCAGGGGCCCGTTGTAGTCATCCTAACCCTCACCCTGACAAATAGAATCACTGCACTCTATAGGATTTTAATTCGATGCATTAAAGATAGGCATATACAACCGTGAGTTTCAATAACCAAAAGGCGTCTAATATCGTTGAGTTAACAAGTGGGCGTATAACTGCGGACATATGGGAGCTAGAGACAGATGCATGTACACGAAGTAATGGAATGCGCTAATAAACTTATAGCCGAATTGAACTATCATAATTGCCTAAAGGAGCTTAAAGGTACCCACTGGTCACCCGTCTAAGTTATTTTATACATATCAGACTTCATTATCATAAAAAACCCAGTAATATGCATACAAAGTATACACATTAACACATTATACTCGTACTAGGGGACCCACAGAAGTCTCACAGGTGACATATTTTAACCACACGAGATACACTAAAAAGCTTTGAGAAGGTCTTGACTGCGCAAAGGCCTTTGACACAGTCCATCGTAAACGGCTTTTATCCGAACTGAGTGATATGGAATTTCTTACAAGATCTTAGACTGGATCAATGATTTTCTTCAACACGTGCTAATGTCATGAGCAGTGTAACGCAAGTGAGTATTGTGTCCATGCATGTAGACATTAGCAAGTCAATGATATCAAAGATATCGAAAAGATAATAAATAAGAGCTACTTAACTCAGAGGTATTCAAAATCTTGAACGGTGTAGAAGATATTCAGACCAGAGGAGCTCTTTACCAAGTCACACAATACAGACACCAGGGGATGCGATTATAAGCTTCAAGAAGCAGCTGAAAGAAAGGTCTGAACCTAAGGAAATGTTTCTTCTCAGAGAGAGTGATACAGACATGGATGGAACAAAATTGCCGAAGATTTTGTGAACGTCAGAACAGCAAACCAATTCAAGGGCAAAATTGAGTGATTTGGGGAATTAATACCTACCAAGCTAAAAAAAAAGTTCTAAAAAGGTTCAACCATACACATCGACTGCCCAGTGGTAGAAGTGGGTAAGTGCAATAGCTGTCATGTGTAGCTGCCATATGTAGCTGAGTACAATATACTGTATGTAAATTGGCAAATGTTCACAGAGCAGCTATTACACTTACCCACTTCTGGCAATGAGCAGTCGATGTATGGTTGAAAACGTTATTGTAAAGTATTTTGGGCAAACATTTTTGCCAAATATTTTTTTTTTTTTTTGAATTATTAAAACGTTTTTATACCAATTATATAACTCGACATTTAATCGTTTTCTGTAAAACGTTGTGTTTGATGGGTAGCTATACGTTGCAGAGTGTAAATGAGTCAAGTCATTTCATGGTGGTGTCGAGTCATTTCTTGCAATACCGTATCTCGAGTCGAGTCGACTATCTCAAAGGGGAAAATTTGAAAATCCGAGTCGAAATGTTCATTTTTGAAAAGTCGAGTCTCCAGCCATGACTTGTCGCAACTCTGATACGTTGGTACCAAATATAACGGTATACTAGTATGACATCTATAATTGAAAATATTAAGGGTGTAACAACCCTCCTTTTCGTCCGTGTTACAAATTATGGCTCAGTAGTTTTAAGGTTAAGGGGGTACTACACCCCTTGATAAATTTGTGACTATTTTTGCATTTTTTGCACTACACTGGAATTTCAGTGACTCAAGACAAGCGGTACGTTATTTATGATAATAAAAGAGGTACATTCTAGCGGTACCTCTTTTCGGTATAATATACATAACTTTTCTAACCAGTGTGTTATTATTTTTTAAGAAAAATTCAAAAATAGTCACAAATTTACCAAGGGGTGTAGTACCCCCTTAATGATTTAGATATTATCACTAATTAGGGTTGGCGTATCTTACTCAATGGTAAAATAATTATGAACAGCATCCCCTATGTATCCTTACACTTGGAAGAGGAATCCTAATTTAAAAACTAAACCATATCTGGGTAAATTTATTTGTTTAATAGATGCACCATTTAATCCGGCACATTACGACACTCCTTTGAATCCAACGTGACTTCAAAAAGCAAAGTTACAAGTATTTGATAAGACGAAGGTCCCGTTTTAAAAGTGACAAACGGGCCTATTCAAAACTTCCCGGACTAGACATCTGGTTTGAGAGTGGTGAATGGCTAATTTATGCATGCCTTTAATTTATAAAAAAGGGAACAAAAGAAAACTGAAACAATTATGTCAAATTTTACGACTAATTATTATTAGTTGGTGAATGACAACAATGTATTTTATACATTAAATGTATTTTTCATACACAAAAAACAGGGGGACATTTTAATCCAGGTTTATGTATTATGACAAACGGGTAAAAATTGCAAAAACTTCAAATGCGAATTTTCGTGATACGTCACAATGTCATCTGAGCGACGAATTTATAAATAGATATTTACGGAATAAACCGTAATGTGAAAAATTTGCATTTATTTCTCTGTGGGAAAATGTCCTGCAAAAGGAACGAGGTTTCCGCAAGGATAGTGTTCAGCTTAAAATTGTTGTCACAATGTATATAATATCCGTTCACATCCCACCCCTACAATGCCACTTCTGCCACTCCACCCACAACACTCATACAAAACAAAAATCATATTTTTGCTGCTGTTGCACCAAAAAACCGACATTTTCATGCTGTCGAACAAAAAATCCATTTGTTTTGAGGTGTCTCCCAAAGCCACAATTTGCCCAAACTCATCATCCTTTCACTCCACTTCTCCATTATATAAATGAAAATTAGCACAAATTGTACTGGTTCTATTTTGGTTCTATTTTGGAAATATGCAAGGTTCACGTAAAAACTGGCAACCAAATTATTTTGGTTAATTCAGGTATGCTGAATTAAAAGATTTTGTCTGCCAAGCTATATTGGAACCCCGTGACCCTAAAACCCCAAACATGCTCATATAGGGGGCAAAAAAATGTACTAAATTCACTAAAATACATGTCAATTATTCGTCTGGGTCTAAGGATCACAAAAGGTAATAAATTTGCTCGTACGACATTATAGTTACCAAATTATGAGGCTCAACAGGTCCAAGGTCAATTTGTATGTTATACAGGGTGAAAAATTAAAGTTGGACCGATTTTCGTGAAATGGATGCAAACTGTTCCTCAAGTTTACGGGATTCAGAAAAAGAATAGTTGTTACTATCTATGATGTCAAGTTCAGAAGATAGATGATATACAAATTCCATTGAATCCTATGGAATCCTACATATCTTTTGACTCTTTGCTGTGTAACATGCTAACTAGACATCGCAGATAGTGCAAACTATTCTTTTTAACAAGCAAATCGACATGTGACCTTTTGTGACTAAACCTCTTAACGATAGGTCGTACACGCACAAACATTACATTTCTGAGTTCCATTTGGCCAGACACATAATTTGACATGTTTGAAAGTGTTATTGGAATAAAATACAAATTTTCCCCCTATGCGATCCTATGGGGTCATTTTGGAGGTCTTTTTGAGGGTCACGATCTCACAATATTGTGTAATAAAATAACAAAATATTGCTTGGCAGACAACAGATTCGAGTTCAGCATACCCAAATTAATAAAAATAAGCTGGTTGCCAATTTTTACGCAAACTTGCCGCTGGGAATGCGATTTTCCAAAATAGAACCAGTCTATTGGAATATTACGAGGGTCATTCAAAAAGTACTGTCTAAGCCCTTATATTTTTGCTTTGCCAAAAGTAGCATATTTTCTGTTGATGGCTGTAAGCTGTAGTCATTAACTGATAATTATGGAGGCTAAGACAAAGGTGTTTATCTGATACACGCCATGATGAGACCCGGCTTGGGCTGATATATATATCAATACACGATTCTACGATAGCTTTATTAGTTGTAGGTATAGTAATAGTCATATTACTTGCGTAAGCGAGCTAATCTCGTAGGAGAGATGAGCACATATTTTCATACAATTGTTTTAAGATTTTTTCACCGTTTAGTACATCAAATTTTATTTTGGTTATCTGAGGTAGCTTACAAACATCTGCAAAGGGGATTAATATTGCCCTTATTTATAGGTGACATTCCGATGTATAATAATCATACCTTTGAAGACGCTACCATTTACAGAACTAAACTTACATGCGCTGAGGCAAAACTTAATGAATGACTCTCGTATAATGAAACAGCCAACAAACGCACAGGTTATTGAAACTTGTTTTGGAAATGTTGTCATGGATATCTTTGGATATGAATTATGCTTTCGATATTCATTTTTGCTTTACTCTAAAACATGATATCAACTTTACATTTTCTCAAAATAATGCTATTCTTAATAATTAATAAAGAGAACATGGAGAGTTTGACCATCGGACGTTAAACTGTAATCGGGGACACCCGGATATTTCATTGGAATGATGTCACTTTAGCTTTTATTGTTGCTGCAGACTGAAGTACTTCCCGATGATCACGGAAATAGCTATATACACGAGGGGTGGGAATAAGAAATATAAACATTGGCAAATTTGATATGTGAAAATAAAAAAACATCGTTACTACGTTGCGGTCATAAGGTTGCTATTTTTAGCAGTGAAATAGAACTACATGGGAACCAGATTTTCCCATCAAAAATTCAAAATTGTATCAAAAATATCTGAAGGCGGCAAAAATATATATAATATAACAACCATGAGTGGGTTAAATCAGTATTTAAAACGTCCAGTTTTAAAGCACGCAAAGGACATCGAATTAGCATTCACAATTAAGAACATCGAACTAATCGTGTTCCACTTAATCTGTATTTCGTACATCAGAACGTGAAAACAAAACAATGGTACATATTCAAATGATTGTAACAATAACTGTTGGCCTGACATTCATGATTGCCATTACCTTTGCGCTACCTACCTCACGTCATAATGCAGAAGAAACAGAGAGAATCAAACGAGACGTTAACAACACTACACAGTGTTTAAATCTTACTGCAGCAGTTTCAGCAAATGGTATTAATAATGTACATATAGGACAACCATCTTCAATTAATGACGAATCTACCTGTTCCACTGGTTCCAGTCTTCTTGATACATCTGGACTAAGTGGTATTGATAAGCTTAGCCTCTGTCCTTGGGTGTACACCGTAAATAGCGATGATAGCAGGTGAGACATCTGTGCTCTTTGTGGAACTAAATAGTACGCTTTTTTTTTTCAAAATTAATGATATTCGTTATGGTCAACGATAATGTTTGTTTTTTAAGTTGCGGCCTTAAGTTAAAGTAGCTCGAATAATGCTAAATTGACGTCACGCAACAATAATGATCAAGTTGATAGTCGGGAATATTAATTTTCAGATGAAGCTAAACAAAGGAAATTATTGCTCTTGTTGACTATTGGTTTGGAAACACTTCAAGTGTTCATATCTTTGGAACTAAATGTTCAATTTCAATGAAGTTTTCTACAAAATGTAGCTTTGCAAAATGATTATAATCATGTAGAAAACTGAAAATTGAATATGCCCGACTTGAGATTGCTTTTGCTTGATCACTCTAATAAATATTATGAGTTGCGAAAACGTACGAACACTATTCTACACTATGCACAAAGCTAAAAAATAATAAATAATCGTATTAATTTCTTTACACACTTTGTTCTTTTTATTATGCACAGATACCCAACTGATATGATGTACGCACAGTGTCGCTGTACTCACTGTATAAAGACAGATGGCAGTGATTTTGACAGGACACATGGAAACCAATGTAGACAAGTGCTCCATAAGGTCAAAGTACTGAAGAAATGCGAGGGCTCTTGTGAGGCTGGTCTTTGCACGTAAGTTTTCGCACATCCATATATAACAATCTAATGCAAGGAGTTTTATGAAGACGATTTATGACTCAATTATGTCTTATTTAGCGGTATCTTGATAAAAGCATTTCAAAATCCAGATTTCCACTATAAGGGCCTGCATATATATGTTAATATCTTTGCATAAACGATTTTATCATTCATTTTGGCGAGTTAGTATCCCGATAAACCGTAATGATTGAGCAATGTTACCATGGTTACAAGGCAATTCTTGTGTGGACTCGTGTTTTAAACGGAAGGTAATTGACCTAATCAAAACAATGCCACAGAAACCACTGAAATGTTCCCGGGAAGTGTGTGGACGCCTCGTCCCTTTTTAGCTCTCCCTTTCTGACATCCTTGAATATGTGATTCTCACGTTAATGAAGTTGGAGATCAAAACACTATTTTTCCAAAAGTGCACCAACTAGAAGCCAGTCTGAAATGTTAGTTCCGTTGTGACAGACGTTTTCGGTTGTCCGCGGCGATTTGTGAGCTTTGGCAAAAATTGCATTTATCATTAATCATTTCATAGCGAGTGTGTAGAAGAATTCAAATATCACAGATATATTTTTGTAGGTCTTGTGGTTCTTGAGTTATGTTGTAAAGAGGGCTGAAACAACAACACTTTTGGCGATTCTTGGCGAAAGACTTTGCGAAGAAGTTTGGTAAAATATGGGGTAAAATTTAAATTTTGGCACGTTTTTGCACAGCCCCGAGGCTACGAGACTATACATGGATACCCTGGATAGTTCAAATATTTTAGAGTTCAGAGCACTGCATTATTGGAGTATCTTCTGATCATATTGATCTGACCCTACCCCATTAGTTTGGTGATGGACATTTATAAGAATACAACATATATAAGAGGAACTTGTTGAAATCGAATTAGTTCAGCTTCAAATCATTATCCTTACTTGAACTTCCCGGTTAAAATTTGTTAATATTTATCATTATTGATTCCCATGACAATTACATATAATCTGATAACATAATTAATGTTTTGATACCAAATACCTAATCCAAATCTCTGCGACAACGTATTTTGTATCCTGATAAAAACATAAAATCATACATGGAATTTTCGGGTATGCATTTCATATTTAGCTATAATGTTACAGAAGTCTTTTTTTGTAATGGTGATTATGCATTCTGTTTACGACAAACCCAATAATGCAAAACATAATATAACTTTTATACTTGGATGTATTTACTCAAATAATTAATTGTGATATATTTCATGTTTTCTTTACTTGTAGATATCAACCTGCCTATGAGGACGTACCCATTGCCTGTACCTGTGTCCGAGCACGTACCGCATAATTTTTCAGATGACAAAAAATACTCCAAGATTACAAAGCCTGTAACGACTGGAGCATTTGCAAATACTAGTACATGCCTACTATTAAGTCTGTACAGTTTAAGATGCATAGGCATAGGCAAAAGACCTGGATCGTAATTCTATAGAAATTTCACATTATGACATCACACACACCTGTACGATTAGTGTCTTTGAAAAGAGCAGTATTGTATTTATCCTATGATTGCACATATACACAGACATGACAGGTGATGAGTGCAGCCTACTTGTAATCCAGGGCAATACGTTCAAAAAGTATATTCATCTATTGCTATGGCAATTAATCCTGATACATCACTACTTCTACGGCGAATAGATGACAACATTAATTATTTTCGTGTATTTCATTGCTACTTTGCTCTGTCCATTGAAAGACAGACATACTTGATATCACTCATATCAGAGTCAAAAGTTTTGAATTTGTTGGAAAAAAGTTCTCCAAACCATGTTGTCATCTTTACTCGTTCTTAATAAGCGCGATTACTCTTTATTGGCTTAAAAATAACCCTATGTATTTTTTATTCATATGCCGAAATATTGGATGACAAATATTCCCTTGGCTGAATAATAACAAAAGCAGATGATGAAATAATGTAGAAGTTAAGCTAAGCAAAACATGGTTAGTTTACTTGAATTAGACTAAATCACTCACATATTTTGTCTGTATATATTATAGTTCATAATAGTTACGTGCAATTCTTCACTTTGTATTTAAGATAATTAAAAATGTTGCAGCTCAGGCTGATTAACTTATTATTCGGATAATTTAAGAGCTTTTAAATTGATATCACTTTGTATATATTATATTTATAATATTTATAAGAACGAGTCAATGTTGGTGGTTTGCATCAGCTGGCGGTGCGTGGTATAATTATTATACAGTACAGCTAACAAACGTACCTTCATGATCTTTGATGTTCATTGTGTAATTCATTGGCATGAATGTGAACTAATTGTGTTTGGGTGGGGCAGGGGTAGGGGGTAGGGGTGTGTGCGAGGTGTGGGTGTGTTGGGTGCGTCGGCGCGAGTGTTTGTTGTGTTGGTGTTGAGCGAGCCTGTATGTGAGTATTATTAACGTCAGCATTAAGTTATTCATGACATGCAATATTTTGTAACTTATTCCATTGAATGTGCAATTTATATTAATAATTTTATAGTAGGTTTACTTAAATCGTATTAAAAATATAAAACAATTGTATACAATTTTGCTATGCAAAAGTATACGCATGTAAACTCAATTTTCTGAGTACAAACTTGAGTAGAGCAGTCTAGCTAGCTCACTGATTGCCACTTCCGTTTCAAAAGCTGTGGAAGAAAAATATTTATGTAAGCACATATTGTGTAGACACTTCAAAGTACTCGGTACATTTTCGTACCCTTTGTATAACTTGTAATATAATATTTATACATGTATGTTGTATTGTGACTTAGGTATATCATAATTTATAGTACAAAAATCCTATGTATAATGTAAGATATTTATTTTCTTTTAATTACACACTTCAAATAATTATTTTACTATTTGATACGTAATACTAAACTTACTGTACATCAACTGTCAAACATTGTATTTGACATATTATTGCTTTTCTGTTTTAATTTAGTCAGATTTATTCTATAATATGATAATATTCAAAACAGATTATGTTTATATATAGTTACTTTCCTTTTTAATCTTATGTAGTAAATACTACATTTACAGATTTAAATTTCAAGAAGTGAATCCAAATTTTGAGTCTTTGAAAAACTTTATTTTGATGAAACGAAGAGTGGAATATGATATTGCTTATAAAATGGGTAAAATAGGTAATCATTTAAAAAGTGGTGGATTGACCTTTGATGTACATAGTGTTTTGCCATTTTGTCACACGTATATTGGAACTCTGTATCTCTTTATTCATTATTTGTGCATACTCCTTAAACCTTGTGCTCTGGGCATATTGTATGCAGTACCTTATAATAATATGTACATTTAGATATTTTTGCAGCTGTATTTGTGAAAATCTGTGATTATACTTATGTTTATGTTTGCTTTTTTCTAATAAAACATAATGACAAAAACAACCATTGCATTGATTGATCCCTGGGCCTCAAGAGCCTCTCTAGTAAGAACAGAATATTACTTGACTTATCATCTATGAGAACCCAGACAGCAACTAATTTGCTCAACAGGGTGTTGGCTCTGAAAAAAAGTTGTACCTTGTTATGTAAATCAGACAGTTTTCACACTCCGTAGCTTTTGGATTTCAAAGCTTGTTCTTTTGTGATCAAACCTTTCCCTGTTTAATGTGTACAAGGTCGTTCCTACACAGCTGAATGAAATGAAAAGAGAATATTGCACGAGTATATCGTGCGGAGTACATATCACATTAGTATACTCGGTTTTTTTAACCAGTCGGTCCGGGTGGACACACACACTTGGGTCCTGATGGGACCAGGCTCAAGCAAAATGCTCAAGCCAAGCTAAAAAGCTTATATAAGCATGCTGGCCTGTATGAAGAGGAAACTATGAAGAAAAAGAGCAAGGAAAAGAAACCACCCCAACAAATCAATTGTACAATTTTTAGAAATATAGATAATTGGGAATTCTTATTCCGTACACCGATAATTAAAGGCTGGTCAGGAATGTAATGTCTGATCATGCTGATTGTTAAAGAAGAAATAATTAAAACAAAAACCAACATCACACAAGGAAGGTTTATTACTGTATACAATTAATGCTTTCACAATGATATGTTGTAGTACTGGCAATTATAATTATGAAATATAATTATTTTTTATAGTTCAAGTAATCAAGTAATTCGTATGGCTTGGTGTAGTCCTGGTAGTGTTCATTCCAATCGCACCGTCCTCTGTGTAGTGTATGGCGCTATGGGGTGATTTTTGAGTTAGCATCTAGCTTTCCTACATTAGTGGAACTAATGCGTTTTGGCATCCTTATAGGTCTGTCACACTACGACGGACTGGATCAACGTACATCACCGAATACAAAAATATTTTATTCGGTGGAAAAATCACCAGTCCGGCAGAAGATTCAGTGGGATTTTGGGTCCGATTCCCGTTCGTCTCTCTATGCGTTGTGGCCGCTAATAATCCTGCAGGCGTCTTATATCCGATCGTTCAACGTCCGACAAATGACCGGATTTGGGGGTCCGATTCCCGTTCGTTTTTCTATGCGTTGTGGCCGCTAATAATCCTGCAGGCGTCTTATATTCGATCGTTCAACGTCCGACAAATGACCGGATTTGGGGGGTCAACGTCCGACAAATGTCCGGGTTTGGGGGTCCGATTCCCGTTCGTCTCTCTATGCGTTGTGGCCGCTAATAATCCTGCAGGCGTTTTATATTCAATCGTTCAACGTCCGACAAATGACCGGCGAATCCGTGGCATGTGGCACCAACAGGGACGTCCACCCTATCAGAAAAGTGGGGGAGGAGAGGATGTTTGAGAGGGTTTTTGACCCCTTAGAGGCAGTGACGTAGCAAGCACTTTTTCAGAAGGTGAACAAAGTGGGGAAAGACAACTTTTAAGGGGGAAAACTTTGACGAAAATGGTCAAATATTGGCTAATAAGTACAAAAGGGCTACAAATCTGATATATCAGGGCAACCAGCGTCCGGGAGCAATAGAGGTGAGAAACCTTTGGACAATGAAGGCCCTATTGAAGCCATTTGTAATTTTTTGGATCAATTTTAGCACTATTATTGGGTACTATTTTAGTTTGAAACAGCCGCAAATTGGTGAAACGAAAGCCTAATTGAAGCCATTGAAAAGTTTTCACCATTATTGTATAATATAAACAATTGTTTTGAAAATAACACGTGGATGTCCATAGCAGAAGCAAAAAGGAAGACTTGTCCATTTTTCAAAATGAAGGTCCAATTGAAGCCATTTGCATGGGGACTGTAGGGCCTATTTACATTATTAGGCCTAGGCCTATTGTGTAAAAATTTAGTTTTAAAAATGGAAAATTTGGAAAATTGTTTTTGGTGCATTATTTTTACACTATTATTGCCCGAACTGAATAATTTAAAATGTTACACTGATCCACTGACACTTAGATATAAGACTTCAGACTCGTAATTTCAGGTAAAGCATGCATGGATTGATATGTTAAAGTCAGTAATAGACCTAAGTCCGTCTTAAATACTGACTTTGGTGACAAAATTTCACGGGCCCTACATATCGACGGGCCGGCAGTAATTTTCACAGGCTTTTGGGCCAAGGAACCACATTTAAGCACTGCCTATAATAATCACAGGCCTATACTTATAGGCTTACTATATACTATCCTGAGCCTACTCAATAACGTACAATTTAACCTTTGCCATGTTTTCTCTTCTTTTTTCTTTCTTGTCAATCACTAAAACTGGTAGGAATTTGATATTGCGTCCTCTACCCTTCAGAAAGTGCCCCTCCCTCAATACTACTTACATGCATAGGCCTACTAAATTACGTGCAATTTAACTTTTTCTCTTCTCTTCTCTCTTCAATTTTTCTCTCTTTCTGTTCTTTTTTCTCCCCTTTCCCCCTTTTTCACTAAAGTACTGGGGGAAATATGATATTGCGTCACACACCCTTCAGAAAGCCCCCCCCCCATGATCGATGTACATGTTCGCCATAGGCCTACATCCGGCACAAGCGCCTGCGAAACCTTGCAAACACCTGCGGTATATAAACGAAAGAATAACGAACAAACCCAGGGTATATATACAGAACTGTACGAACACACATCGGACAACTTCCGAACATGTGTATTCGGCACACTCCGTTTCAAGTTTTGTGCATGCACAAAACTTGAAACGTATTGTCGTCGGACTAAACAAACATCACCTAACACGAAACGCATTTGGCGGATAATAGCAGGACATATGAAGAACATAAAACGAAAATTGACGAACACTAACGGATTTGCTAAAATACCATCCGTTTCTTATACGGAAGACCGATCCAGTGTAGTGTGACACTAACACGGTCTGGGTCAACGTACACCACCGAATGCAAAAATATGCTATCCGGTGGTGAAGGCCTCACAGGAACGTATTTGCAACGAACACGGGCCGAGTGCAACGAACAAAGAACGAACATGAACGAAAGGAGAGCGAACAAACTCCGGCAATATGCAGCACCATACGAACACACATCGGATAAATACCGAACATGTGTATTCGGTACACTCCGTTTCAAGTTTTGTGCATGCACAAAACTTGCCGACGGACTTAACGAACATCACCTAACACGAAACGCATTTGGCAGATGATAGCAGGACATAAGCCCACCTGTCCCTCTCCAAAAATATTCACAGCTGCCATGGAACAAATTTTCAAACAACTAGATTTAGACCAAAGAGGTATCAACATCGATGGAGAATGGTTAACTGACCTGAGGTTTGCAGATGATGTAGCCCTTACATCACCATCAGTAAAAGACTTGGAAGTTCAGCTAAATAGTTTGAACACTGAGAGCAGGAAAATTGGATTAAAAATACACAAAGGGAAAACGAAATACATGACCAACTTTGACACTACAGAGTCCATTGAAATTGACAATGAACCGATTGAGAAAGTAGATAGTTACAAGTATCTGGGCAAGACAGTCAAAATGGAGGACAACACAAGAGAGGAAGTCTTACTGAGAATCAAGGCTGGCTGGTGTTGTTTTGGCAGGTACAAAGACATCCTTTGTGATAAAAAGCTACCAATGACATTGAGGAGGCGCATGTACGATCAATGTGTGTTACCCACCATGACCTACGGCGCTGAAACCTGGTCGACAACTAAAGATCTGGAACATAAACTCACCACGACACAACGAGCCATGGAAAGACGTATGCTGAACATAACTATACGCGACAAAATCAGAAACAGTGACATAAGAAATAAAACTGGAGTCAAAGACATCATGGAAAGGATCGGTGAAGCAAAATGGAGATGGGCAGGACATGTGGCAAGAAAAAACGACAACAGATGGACAAAAAGAGTCACCGAGTGGCAACCAAGAACAGGAAAGCGTAGAAGAGGAAGGCAAAGACGAAGATGGCGAGACGACTTAACAGCATATAGAGGCACCACATGGGCAAGGGATGCGCAAGACAGACAGAAATGGAAGATTCTTGAAGAGGGCTTCATACTACAGAGGATGAAACAGCCTAGATGATGAGATGATGATGATGAGCAGGACATAAAAAGAACATAAAACGATCATTGACGAACAACAACGGATTTACTAAAATACCATCCGTTTCTTATACGGAAGACCTATTCGGTGTAGTGTGACAGACCTATTACACCTCAAATGATAAAACTAGAATATAGGTTATCAGTGTTCTATATATAAGCTGCATATCATATCAGCGACTGCTATACCTTGTTTAGGACTTTCAAAAGAAGTACCTGCATGGGCAACCATGGAAGTTTCCAAATACAGCCCGCCAAAGTCATGCAGGTAACTCAGAGGTCATGCATTGAATTGGTTTGAATGAGGAATACTACGGGAACTAGCGCCTTTTGTTAGAAGTCACATATGTAAGTAAATTGGATAACCTCTATTGGTTTAATTTTTTTCTATGCCGCCCCTATGCTTCCCACGAGGTGTCGAAGGCCATAATTAATATGGCCAAAATTCAATATTTGTTCTATCATGTTGTAATTAGCCTTTTCGAGATATGGCGTGCACAATAGGAGGGCAGTCTTCAATATGGGTAAAAATCGGCAAATTCAAAAGACTTTACCCATTTCGTGCAGCGCCATCCTATTGTGTGCGCCATATATCTCGAAAAGGCTAATATACCTCAAATTGTTCCTCATATTGATAAAAAATGTCAATTGTCACATTGCACTAGGCTGCTTACTTCAGGCGTAAATAAGTTCAAATATCAAATAACTCATGCACAGAAGACAAATTTTCAAATTGCACTGATTCAATCGAAATCTGTCTTGAATTACTCCACTGGGCAAATAGTTTATTTGAGAAATGTATAACCTCAGAATCGGATGAAAGCATGGGCCAAATGTCATGCTTGTACATATTTCTATTGGGCTTTGGCTGTATGAACTTTGAAGGGTGACATGACAATACAAAAATGAGCTAAAATTGTGAATTAAGTATATGTTTGAGATATCTCATGTTAAGGGGAGTAATTTGAGACTAGTTTCGATGAAATCGGACCATTTTAAAAATTTTGACCTCTGTGTATGACATTTTTGACATTTACCTATTCCACCTGAACTAAGCACCATAGAAAAATATGACAATTTACTTTTTTGATTCCCGGTGATAAGAGAAACAATTTGAGATACATTCCAACATGATAGGACTATCTTTTAGTTTTGGCCCCACTGTGACCTTCGACCTCTCGTGTGAACCACAGGGGGCATAGAAAAATAGTACCAATCAAATTCTTATTATTTCACGTTTAAGTATGCCAAACCCATAATCCCAAACCCATCCCAAAACCCATTTCAATACAGTGCTGCAATTTATAGTCACAATACAAGGTTCGTGAATAATGTCTATCCGCTTCTTCTTCACTCTAAACTTAAGTAACTCAACTGGAAGCGCATGAAGTCAACATCTGGAACTCCACCACCATTTCCATCTAAAATACCATAATACCATAGCTACAAGCTCCTTTAAATATCACTTTAAAGGGCATATCTATTGCAAAAACAAGTTTATCTCCATTCGAAGAGAATAATTATTACATTACAAATTTTTTTACAAGTATTTCTTCTGAAAAAAGAGAAATTGTGTTGGCAAAGTTCGGGCTCGTACGTGTCCTTTTTGCAATTTGCTTTAACAGTAATTCTCCTCGATTTTTTGTTCACACTTTATTGTAATGTTTTGTCTTTTCCTGTTTGTATTTTAATTCACCTTCTCGGTAAATCCAATAACCCTTTGCGAGTACACCTGAAAACTAACGATGTTCGATAAACGATGTTCGATAAACGATGTGCGCATTGGCGCAGATCGGCGGCGTGACGTAAAATGGCGAGTTCTCAGGTGTATTCGCAAAGGCTTATGGGATTTACCGAAAA
This sequence comes from Amphiura filiformis, assembly GCF_039555335.1. Classification (NCBI taxonomy): domain Eukaryota; kingdom Metazoa; phylum Echinodermata; class Ophiuroidea; order Amphilepidida; family Amphiuridae; genus Amphiura; species Amphiura filiformis. The sequence continues at coordinate 56,017,588 of NC_092628.1, read as the reverse complement.
GGTCAATTGATTTTTTTTTGTTCTGTTCAACCGCAGACCCTTGAATGCTCTAATTTCTACTTCTAGGGTCTAATTAATTGTGTACTGAACATGCTGAAGGGAAGCAACATTATTCTGCATAAATGGCGAAAAAGCCGTTATTACTAATGTCATTATTTATCTTCAAAATGAAACAGATTAAAATATGACTGGCCACGTGTGAGAGCTGGTACTCAGTACGATTATAATGTAACGATATAACGATTGGAAATTAATGAACATTGCACAATTTCATGTTACTAGGGCTTAAATAGGGCTTAAAATATTACAAAATAATAATTCATGTGATTTTTTATGGATGATCTCAACCTCAAATGAACAGAAAATGTTTGAAAATAAATTTCTCATTCAAACGATGATCCCTCTCTCTCTACTACTACTTTTTGTACAGGGTGTCCCAAAAAAAAGAGGCCCCACATTACGCCCTCTTTTTCTCCTATTTTTGAAAAGTTGATCAAATATATTTTGGTATGTAAAGAAACCTTCAATCGTTAGCTTTAATAAACCAAAACAATTATTTCAATCGGCTCATAACTTTTGAAGATATGTCCTTTTTAAGAATTGTATCCGTTTTTCACTCTGTCCACGGAGGAGGTTTGGCTACTTCAAAGATTGAAAAGTGCATATACCATGCATGAATATACAAAATTCCTCGATGATAACTTTATAAAATAACAACTTTATTTAAGGGAATGGTCTTTACCGGTGGGCTTATGGGTTATGGATTTTGTTAAGTGTCATTTATTTGGGCGAAATTGATGTGGGATGGGACTTCTTTTGCTATACTTGCAATTACTTATGTTTTTCTCGTTTCTTGCTTTCTTTTTATCGACAACATAAGTCATTTCTCTTTTTGGAATAAAAGGTAGCCCTGAAAAGGGCTGTTTAGTTTGTCTTTGGTTCTTTTGAAGTGAGTTTACTGTGCTGCTCTGCTCTCTACCTGGTTGCCTCCGTGACTAATACAGGTTTCAGCCCGAGTTCTCATTGCATTAATTGCGTTGCGTACCATCCTTTAGGCCTTGTGCGCCGGATACTTGCGAATGCAGCAGTAATACGGGGTTGCGAAGATGTTTGAAGCTAGCTGGTGATCCTCGCTTATACTGAATGCTTTCCCAAGACTAATGCTATTATCTATCCATGTCATCAACCGTGTGTTTCGTTTAAATCTTTGATGTAGCCAAACCTCATCCGTGGACAGAGTGAAAATCGGGTACATTTCTTAAAGAGGGCATATCTTCACAAATTGTGAGCCGATTGAAAGAATTGTTTTGGTTTATTAAAGCTAACGATTTAGGGTTTCTTTACATACCAAAATATATTTGATCAACGTTTCAGAAATAGGAGAAAAAGAGGGCGCAATGTGGGGCCTCTTTTTTTTTGGGACACCCTGTATAAATGTAACAAGAATAACAGTTATATTTTAATCACGGTTTCAAATATACAGAACTCAATGGAAAAAAATAATTTAAGTTCCACGATTGCTATTGTTGGCAATATATCAAAATGTTTATAGAAAGAAAAGCCTTTTTTTGGTCAAAAATAACACATATTTCACCACACATTACAAATAAACTAAAACCTTGGCCTTTCTACCCCGACAAAGTTATAAAGCTGGAAGTTTGTGTTCTACATGTACTATTCCAAAAGCCAGCACTCTCCATACTTTAAATCCTAAAATATACAACAATACCGGTACCTCATTTCAGTATCTTATTTCTCTTAACAAAAACGACTCATTTCCAGCCAGTGACTGTAGGTTTTATGCTAATTGGAGTGTTACGTAATCAAGTGCGTGATATAATTTTTACATGTGTTGTTTGAAAGACAAACACTCAGAACGCTACTGACCACGAAGCTATCATATTCGTGGAGGCGCAATAGATTATGTAACGTATTGTAACTTTGTGCCGATTAGATGTTCCGCCAAGCTATTCATCGAGAGGTACCTTTTGTTCAAGACAAAAGAGTTCCGCCATTAAATCGGTAACTAACCTGACAGCGTATTAACGCTTTACCAGGCAGGCTACTGTCAATAAGTGATCAAAAGAATGTCATGTGAAAGCGCCCACTAGAGTGAGAGGTACCTATTGTCCTTATTCAACCCAAGGGTGTGACTGAGTGTTCGCCAGCACACAAAATCACACTTCACCTCGGAGTACAATTATTTACCACCCACCTTTATTTAGGCGCCTCATTTAAATCAAGTTAATAGAGTTGCTGAACGATTACCCGTAACACCGTGCCATGGCTGCTATGTATATAGGTCTATCTGTACGTGTCACTTTCTATAATTAACTCCTTCGCAGTAGGCCTATTATGTTGTTATCATGGTTATAGGCCTGTTCAATAAAGTCAAATGGTGCAATTCAAAAGGAGTAAGTTTGGACAACTCAAAAATAGTGTAAAAGTTGCCAAAACAAAATTCATGTTAGTTATCCGAACTTAAAAAATGCTGAAAAAGCTCAAAACGTTCCGTCAACTTATCAACTTTGTTCGCATTACTTAAAAAGTTGATGTAAGTCGTTGCGTCAACTTTTTAAGTAATGCCAACTTCTGAATTCATGTTCAGGGAACAAAAATAAACAAGGTTCAAAGAACCAATTAGTTGAGTTATTGTAACTCAACATGTAAGTTGATGTAACTCGTTCATATTAAGTTACTGGTACTTATTGTTTTGAGTTATTCCAATTTGGTACTTTGTTACTTAATTCACGTAATTGGATCATTTTCTGCACAATTAGCAGTATTTAAATATTTATTTTTGTAATCAGTGCAAAATTTTGTATACTATAGCACACCTCTAGAAAATTATGCTAGGCTAGTTTCATTTTCTGAGTTGTAACAACTCAATAAAGTAAGTGCAAATGAGTGCGACCAACATAATGATATCGAGTCGGCGTTACTCAAAATTGTACGCGTTGGCATTACTCGGAAAGTTGACACAACGACTTACATCAACTTACTGAGTAATGCCAACGAACAATTTCTATGAGTGTAGGGGCAATTGAGGTAGTGAAGGAGGGGTCGAGGGGTGAAAAGAGGAGAAGCGGATGGGTGATCGAGAATGTAGGGAGGGGAGGAAGACAAAAAGAAAAAAAGGAAGAGGGGAGAAGGAGAGAGAGAGAGAGAGAGAGAGAGAGAGAGAGAGGGGGGGGAAGGAGAATGATGGAGTGACAGGTCCCTAAAGTACATAGGCGTATAGATCCGGGGGATAAATCCCCCAATATTTTGCCAGGGGGTCGTCCATACAATCACCCCCCCTCCCATGTTGACGCCTGTGTATGGGTTTCTGTCGAAATCAACCTAATATTTGACCATGTTAGCCGCAAAAATGCCAAAAATGCCATCCACTTTTGCTTTAGTTTCAATAGGTCTATGGTAAAAATTTTCGCGCGCATTTGTACCATAAGGTACAGGTACTGGATTCACTATACCGGGTAGGCCTACAAAAAAATCCCACCCCCATGTCAAAAAGAATTCTACGCCACTACTAGGCATAAGAAAGAATAAGTGCAGAGAAAGGAAAAAATAAAGAAAATAATAATTATTATTATAGAAACTAAGCGTATAACAGCACTAGGCAGCCATTCAATGATGCCAAAACATTTATGCGTTACGTAATTAAAACACCCGGTCAGATCTATTTCACACCTGCTAAACACAAGTCACCCAATTTCGTTAACTGGACGTTGATTGTACACTCTCATGAATATTAATTGGCAACATTTTCCAATATGTCAGCGCTCAAATCGGACACAATAGAACAATAGACCCTTCAGTGCGTTGCTACTGACCAACGCACTGAAGGGTCTATTGTCACTCAGTCACACCCTTGGGTTGAATAAAGACAATAGGTACCTCTCGCTCAAGTGGGCGCTTTCACATGACATTCTTTTGATCACTTATTGACAGTAGCCTGCCTGTTAAAGGGGTCTGGATCAATTCAGCAATGTGCGGACAAAGCCAAAAATAAAGGTTCATGGAATTTGCCTAAATCTTGTGATAGGAAAGGTATTTGGGTCTAATGATTTTGTAACTTGATCAACAATTCGAAAATTCCTTGTTGCCATGGTAACGGTTCTTTGAAGATTGCCACAGGGAAAGTACATTTTTTTCAATTTTACAGTTCGAAAAAGACACATTTTTCTAGCTAGCACTAATGAAATTGCTAGAAGTATGGAACAATTTAAATTGCTGCTGATAAATACCTATGTATTAGACGTTACAAAAATAGTATTGCCAGTTTTCTCACCCACCTAGAATATTGTGTAATATGCAATGCCAAATCCCTCTTTTTTGCAATTTTTTTCATTAGTAAAAGTGGTATAACTTTGAAATTCAATAACTCTCAAGAAGAAGTTTGCTGATTAACGTCAGGGGTTGGATGAGAATGACTATGAATGGGGATGATCAACCAACCAATAAAAAAATTGGGGTCTTCCCCCCAAACGAAGTTTTACTTTGAAGAAAGGTCGCTATTTTCGATAAAAATGAGCTAATTACATAGCACTTTCACAGTATAAAAAATCCTTTATTGGCTTGTGATTTGCAAATAACATACCCAGAATAGTTCATTGACCCATCATAACCATTGGTTATCATTTATTTAAGTAATTTTTACTTAGTAAACTGCCAGTGACCCCTCCCCCAGCCATATGGTTTAATGCATGACAAATGTGCAAAGTTGGGCGCAAAATGGTTACCATGGGCATTAATTTCTTGGTGGTGGTTATCTGTCTTTTACAATCTCTACTCTTCCTAAACTATGGATAAATCGATTATAACTATTGAAACCAAATAAAACACATTATATTTCAGTTGGTCACTACTCTGGAGTAGGCTAGGGGGTTTCCATGTATAATAATCATTTCTACTTCTTATTTAGGCCTATACAGGGTGTAACAATAAAATTTGTACAATTTTGAAAATAGGATGAAACAAGTATGCCGCTTATTTCTTGGTTTGATATTTATATTTCTATCAAGATAATTTCTTTAGCCACCAGATAAACTTTGTTCTAATAAAATCGATGGTATAAAAGTGAAGATATGGCCAATTATGTAACCTAGTCTTAAAACCGCTTGGGCCACCTTTGCCTTAGTGTTACAAAAGTGACTGAGTGATAGAGTTGAACCATGGACCAGTTGGACGATGCTCTTATGATAGGTAGTTTTAAACAATGGGGTATTCGAACTGGTCGAAATGGTTACATAATAGAATATCTCCTTGAGTTTTTGAAAGTCACAACTAAGCACTGACATAGCAACCTCATCTACTACAAATCGTGGCTGCAGCTCAACAATTGCAACCCCAATTCACGTTAGAAGAGCATATTTTTATGGTTGTGACATTCGATAGCACATGGAGTCAACCAGAAACCGTACGATTGTTTATAGCTCATTTCATTTCATTTCATTTCATTTTATTTAGCACTCAATATACATCAAAAATTGCAAACAAAAAGAAAATACAATAGATTGCACATTATGGATAAAATACTTTAAAATCTACTGTACATGTATGTAATTCAGGGTACCAGAATAAACTATTGCACGAGGTGACAATGGAATAAATACCAATGAGTACCAAGGATAGCCCAAAAAGCCTTCCGAAGAAAGCTTAATTCCATTGGGGTCCTTGTAAGGCAAAAAACAATAAAGCAGCAGCAGCAATGATTAAGGCAGGAGGACGAGCAAAACATAACAAAGACGAAATACAAACGAGCAAAAAGGGCCTCATTTGCCAACTCCAACAAGGCATACAATTACATAATGAGAAGTATCTAGAATGTGTAAATTGTAATTATTTCGTGTCCGTTCTTTGATGTTTAATGCACGATTAGCATATCTACACGGTTCAAACTTGATATGCGCAAACATGGCAAAAGTGGCCCAACGCGTTTTCTGGTCGATTTAATTAATCACACGTAACTTTTAAACACAAGCTAGTAAAGAAACCAACTAAACGTCTTCTTCTAGCCAAGATATTACTGATTGTATTGCATATAACATTTGTGCCATAACTCTTTTAGTTTTTTCCTGAGAAGTCAAAATGCAATTGTATAAATTTTATTGTTACACCCTGTATTCACTACTGGACTCATTGATTGACTTTATCTGAAATTCCTCACCAATAATTATTGGTGAGATTATAATCTTAAATATGGTTTAAACATAATGAGAATGTGATAATTTCGTGGATTTATAATATTAAAGTCCTTTTTACCAGTTGTTTCTACCTTATCTGGGGTTTATAGCAACTACAGCAACTGACATACCAAGTAACATTTTTCTTTGTTTTATACAATGTTATCTATAAATTTAGTTCTATAAGACTGCATGATACTGAAAACAAATCTCAAATGTAAGAAAGATCAAACATTGTACAAAACAATAGAAAAATGTTTATAAAAACATGGGGGACTGGATAATGCACTTGAATTATTGTTTTTTAAATGCAATGTCACATTTTTTTTTTTTTTTTTTTTTTTTGAAAGTTAAATGGGGACATGGTGAAGCCATTGCCAACCCATCATAAAGTGATGCTCAAGTCTTTACTTTGTGTAGATTGTTAGAATTATAAACGGAGTCGCTCATGTGTGGGATTTTCTAATGAGATCATGAACAGTGCCTGACAGATGTCTGTGAGAGTTTTGATGCTGACACTGCTAAGTTTGTCATCTTGTCATGCTTGTACTCTAAATAATCTATTTGTTTCCAAAGTAATATGAGTAATGGGATGATAAAGTTCTGGTTTCTGCACCGCTTGCTTTAGGCACTCTTGATATACCATTGTATCTGCAGGATCTGCAAGTTCATCATTGATCTCTCGGAAAAAAAATACTTGTGTGTTGTGGGTCAGATACTCGTCTCAGATGTAGGCCTGCTAAACATGCTAAATGCCCTCTTGTTGCTATTTTACATCCGCCAAAAAACGCATTTGCTTAGCAACAGCAGAAGGGTCTCTCTATTCCCAGCCCGGATTCCCAGTGACCTCTCCATGCTCATACCCATCAATAAAAAATCCTTTCTGCTTCTTGGAAATTGGGTTTGTTTGTTTCTTGCTGACTATAGGTTAAATACCACTAATTATGTATTACACGGGTTTCAATGGCAAAATGGCTAATTTCGGGTGGACGTTTCTCATATTCAGAACTCTCAAAGTTAAATGCCACTAATATCAGGTGAAACTATATGATTTAGATTTATGATTTTCAAAAACTCAACATAGGTTGACCTGAGACCTTTCTTGTTTTAACACACTGAACCGTAAATACCTCAAAATGGCAGTGCGCACTCGAAGCTGAAAGTTACAATATGGTAGGGCGAATATTTACTAAAAACCGTAGCCGTGCGTATGAATTATGGTACTATTACAACAAAAATGTCATATAATGAGAGAAAATATACCATTTTGAAGCATCAAACCCTAAAAAGTACTTTTTTGGCTATATTACTTGGTCAATTTCAGCGATTTTAAAACAGTCTTTTCAGATGCCATGCAAACAAATAGTTACTCGTCGTATTTCCATGTATCGCCTTGGCCTATTAGTGGTATATAACCTTTAGGGCCAATTCATGACCTAATCATATCTCTGATTCAGAAAGAATGCTTTGCTGTCCGTTTGTATTTCCTCTTATCTTGGCTAGAAGGCTTTTTAATTTTGATGTTTGTGAATGTGAGCTACTAGCGTCAATGCTTCAATGCTTTATGTATGTCGATGTACATGTTTCCTTGGGTAACTGAATAGCGTTTGCAATACCTCTTGAATCCACCGTGTGAGATTCATCTACTGAAGATAAAGCTTCACTTCCTATTGCTGATTGGTGTTCTCGTAGAATTGGTGAACACTGTTGATTGTACTGGGTTAGTACTAGTAGCTGCCTGATGTTAAAAGCAGCACATAGTTCATGATGTTGATGATTTTCAAATGTTTCTTGGTTAACATTTTCTGATGTTGAATTCCCTGAAGATCCATCTGCTGGAGATGAAACTTTACATGCTTCCTGATGTTGAGGGCTAGGCTTAAAACTTCCAAACGGCGTGCCAAAAACAATTGCTTGGCCCTTCCGGCCTGCCAACAAATCTTTGCCCCCCCGCACATGACATATGTTTGAGTTCCCAATTTGCAAACCTTATAATAATGGTCTAGATGTACATGTATAATGCAAGCGTAGTGAGCAAAGAATTTTGCATATTTGAACATTTCTGCACTGTTTTTCTAAGCCCTTATCATATTTACCCTTCCTACAGGGCTTATCATTATTGCACAGCCCCTGATTGGTGTTCTCGTAGAGTTGGTGAACTCTGTCGTTTGTACCGGGTATTTAGCTCTCTGATGCTAAAAGCAACCTGTCTTCCAAGCGCTGCCCTCTATCTGTATTTGAATAGCGCTGCGATCTGTCTAATCTGCTTAACATGCTTAAAAGGCTGTATGTATAATATACAGACTTGACATTTAATATGGAATATTTTTCACAAAATTCCAAGACTGGTCTGGACGGAGTCTGCACGAACAGCACGGGCTAAATATTGATTTAGTTGTGTCGGGAGATGGTGTAAATTAATTAATTGATAGAAAATGTGCTTTCCATACGTTTAGATTATATTGGTCATAATGTAGCGAATTTGCCTAAAATGGCGGATTTAGGGAGGCTGAATTTGAGCTTTGTGGGGGACACAATTTCGGACTTTATGCAATATTGTTATGTTATTATCAAATTTATAGTGGTTTGAGTTGATATTTCTTTAACTTCGTCATCAATTGAAATTATCATTGCTGAAATGCACTTACAATATACCAATATTTTGAACATGGGAGGAGTTTAAAAAGGGCTCTTAAAAGTGGTACGTACTCAGAAAGTTTGAATGGCCCCTGGGGTCAAATGTTATAAACTTACGATACAAAAACAGCTGCACGGATTCCTGGTTGTCCAATGAACTCACGCTGTTTCTTTGTGTACAGTAAGTTTATAACATTTGTCCCCAGGGGACCATTCAGACTTTCTGAGTGCGTACCACTTTTAAGAGCCATATTTTTTAAAGCTCCTCCCACTTTAAAAACTGGTAGATTACAAGTGCATTTCAGTTCTGACGACCACTTATTGGTATTAGGTTCGGTAAATATCGCCTCAAACCTCAATAAATTTGATGATATCAGAATAATGTTGTCCAAATTCAGAAATTTTACCCCCACGAAAATCAAATTCAGTCTCCTTAAATCCGCCAGGAGCGCCATAACCTAAACCAATGGAAAGCACATTTTCTGTCAAACAATTATTTTACACCATCTCCCGACACACACCAATTAATATTTAGCCCGTGCGGTTTATGCAGACATCTTCGACACCAGTCTTGGAATTTTGCGAAAAAATATTCCATATTAAATGTCAAGTCGTAGCTTGTTTGTACCATTTAAAACTGAGACTCAAATTTAAGAAGTCACTTAATCTTTTCATCAATAGAAATATATTCAATAATTATTTCATTACGGTTATTTAAACACAATACTTTTAAGCGAAATTTGTCTTTTTTTTTTTAAATTCCCCTTAAAAAATACACATTTTTTCAAAAACTTGGTACTTTTAAAAGCCAGAACTTCTTTAGAAGTTGACACCCCAATTTTTTGAAACTATATATCTGTCAGCAAGGGTTCACTCTAGCTATGCCACCATACAATTACAAAATATCAACTTCTTCTTTACAGTTACACCCCTTCAATGTTGGGGTAAAATGACATTTACAATTTTTGCCCAAAAATGTGTTTTTTCTACTTAAAATTAAAGGATCTTTTAAAAGAGTGACAAACTCTTTCTTCATTTGCAAGGACTACCAAAGCATGCCCCTATCTGAAGCAAAAAAAAAATACAAAAATTATATCACATCTTATATATTTGTGGCATTCGACCAAACTTTGCCCTTTTTCAAAAATGAAAATTGTAAATTTTGGTCATTTTCGACTAAAATTTGTTTTGTCCGTTACCATGCCAACAGGCCAAATGCAACTTTTTAAATGTCATTTTTAAAATGTCCCCCCTAAACCCTTTCCATGCTAAAAGAATCAAGGATTTCTATTTTTTTGAGTTTGTCCACATATTTAAAATTTTGCTTGACAGTAACAGACCCCTAGTCTTAATACACTGTCAGGTTAGTTACCGATTTAATGGCGGAACTCTTTTGTCTTGAACAAAAGGTACCACTCGATGAATAGCTTGGCGGATTTTCAAATCGGCACAAAGTTACAATGCGTTATGTAATCTATTGCGCCTCCACGAATATGATAGCTCCGTGCTACTGACCATCCTCTATTGTTATGCATAGTCGTGCAAAAAGTCGATCGATACATGTTGAAATCAACACAAGTCAGAGATTTGAAAATATTTTTTTTTCAGTAATGTAAGATAAAAACATAGTGCTTGGATCTTTTACGGTAAGATTTTTGATTTTAACAGACCTGATCTTAGCCCATAAGCTTTTTAGCGCTTCAAACTAATATAAAGTCTGCACAAAGAGTAACGCAGCTGTTATAAATACGCCTATAGCTTCAGAACTAATAATTGTTTCCACAATATTTGTACATAGAAAGAAGAATGATTTATTTACGCGCATTTTGATACCCCATTTGTTAAACATTGTTAAATGTCGTTCAATATTAAAGGAAGATTTCGTGATCATAGCATCCTCTTTTTTATGACATTTTTCAGTAGATATCCACGAAAAAGCTTATTTCCAAAATTTCAGTTGATTCCGATTTTGCGTTTGCGAGTTATGCATGATTATGTGTATTACACTGCTCCATAGACAATGTGTTGTAATTTTGTTCTGGTGCACCAGAACGAAATTCAAATTTGGCGATATTTTTGCTAAACGAATTAATCTGCAAGAAATATTTGGTACATAAACATTATGTAGCCAGAGGTATCCAATGGTGTAAAAATCTCAACTTTTTTGGGAAAAGTGGGGGATGAGGCTGTGGATCACGAATGCCCCTTTAACAACACAGTAGTAGTTTTAAGAAAAATACCCGAATTTAAAAGTTGCCGTTTACAGCGATCAATGGTTATTACGCAAGCATTGTGGCACGTAAAACATTCCATTTTGATCTTCGCGCTGACTTCAAATCAATATAAGTAGCTGTAACTTTTAAATTCGGGTATTTTTAAAAACAAACAATGATGTGTTGTTATTTATTGAACGAAATTGGACAAATGGGGTATCCAAATGCGCGTAAATAAATCATCCTTCTTTATATGTTGAAATATTGTGAACATAATTATTAGTTCTGACGCAACAGTCGTATTTATAACAGCTGCGTTACTTTTTGTGCAGTCTTTAGTTCGCTAAAGAAAGATTTTTCCCAGTTTTGTCAGAATATCCGCGTTAATTTCACCATTTTTTACTTGCGACTGCCAAAATTTCCTTCTCAACACTTCATTTCTAATACAACCAGCAGAAATAATCGATATTTCCATTGTGGCTTGCAAAATCATCCATCTATGGGGATATTCACGCGTTGATTTTGAAAAAATTGGTGGTCGGAATTGAAAAATAGAAATCCTGCGAAACTATGACATAATATAGCCCAGTCAGTATGATGTGCTTTGGAAAATTGGGAAATATCTTTCATTAATGAATATTATATTACTTTGAAAAGCACAAACGTTGCTCCCCCCTAAAAAAAAGCTTATGGGCGAAGTTCAGGCTTGTCAAAATCGCTAAACTGTTATCACTAGACGCTAAACTAGACGCTAAAGTTTAACACCAGGACTTAAAATAAAAAAATATAGTATCAAGCATTATGGGTTTCTTCTGATATTTACTGCTTTTTATTTGGCCGAGAACATTTATTTTAAATAATTAAAAGGTCATGAAGGTGTAGCTCACAATTTGGCTCTTTTCAACACCGAATTTCTGATCACCTTAATCTCATATTTGGTCATTTTAGCCCAAAAAGTGCCAAATTTTACGCATTTATTCTGCTTTTGCACCATATTTCACCTTCAATATGTCAAAATTTTTCGCGCGCATTTGTACCATAAACGTATTCTGTTGCCAACAAATGCTTGAAATTTTTTCGGATTTACGGATAAAAAAAGTCTCAAATTTGAATGAAATGTCCCCAAACACATGTCTTGTAATAACAATTGAACAAAAGAATTACCTATAGAGAATTGTGGAACAACCCAAAATTGGTCACCATCGAATGATCGATAGGATTCACTGGCTATTGATCCATTTTTATACTGTAAAATACTTTCTTGTACATACATTGTCAAAAAGTAATGATTTCTTCTCACAACTTTACATTATGAATAAAATTTACAATGTTTTTCCAAAGTCTTATAATTAGAGTCACGCGGTAGCCGTGACCAGCAAGTTTTTAAAAAAAAAAGACTGTTAAAGAAGACTAATATTGTTCTATGATATTTTTCGCTGGGTACAAAGTGTATCTAAAACCATGTTTAATGTTATTTAGAGTCCCAAATGTAATATCTTGACAACTCATTAATTCAAAAAGGGACACCAATCCTACAGTCAACCATTGTTTAATAATAAACAAACACTTTTGCTTCATTTCACTCGGTATTTCATAGCGAAAATTAGTGGAAAATAATGCTGATCCAGAATTTTTGGACAAGGCTACAGCACTAGCGGGCAATCACCTACACACTACTTTTTCAGATTTACTTCCAATTATACCCTAGCATTTTCTGAGATACCCCACATAAAAATTCTGAGCCCCATTCGCCAAAAAAATCAAGTTTTTCACAATTCTTTTGTTCTTTCCGGACGATGCATCCATTCATATAAGTACTTCGACACAGCGTCCCGTAGCTCAATGGTTTCGGCGTTCGACTCCGGATCCGGCGATCCGAGTTCGAAACCCGATGATCAACTGTTTTTTTTTCAATATTGTATTAAACAATAATTTTATTATCATTAATCAAGGATAACACAATTTTAATCATCCAGTGCTATTGTGATATTTTTTTTTTTTATCAAAGCAAGATGTTTGATTTTCAGGTTTATTATTTATTATATTAAGGGCCTATTAAAAAAAAACCTATAGTGCAGCCGCTAGCAGAACAAATAATAAAAGAAATCGCTTTATTACTTTCTTTATTTATTTAAATCTGAACAACACAACAATCTGAATAACACAAGAAACTAGATCAGGTTACCAATATTTTCTCATTTAAAGGAAGTGTCCGGTAATCACAACATTAAGCCTTATATGTTAGAAAAATAATTATCAAGCACGAATCACATGGTTTTATTTCAAACAAACTCATATTAACCATAAAAACGAATAAAAACAGCCATCTCTCAACACGCGATATTCAAAATTCCCGCGCCGGAATTGTCTAGAGCAGTGACGTCCCAATAGTTCAATGAAGCCTGTCGACAAATGAGCACAAATAACCATGACGTCACTGCTCTAGAACATTTCGGCGCGGGAATTTTGAATATCGCGTGTTGAGAGACGGCTGTTTTTATTCGTTTTTATGGTTAATATGAGTTTGATTGAAATAAAACCATGTGATTCGTGCTTGATAATTATTTTTCTAACATATAAGACCTAATGTTGTGATTGCCGGACACTTCCTGTCCTACCACGGGGCGATTCGCATGATAATAGGACAATAAAACATGTAATATGTGACCATCCTCCACAACTGAGCCCGGATGTCGCCAGTGCCACTATTGAGATATGCTCCATTGAACTTAACAATAAACAATAGGAAACAAAGGATTTATTGACTGTTTTATTGATTTTTCACTACTTAAATGTCAAGTACTATAGACATGATATACATCATTTTAAAGATAATTTCAAGCAGAATATTTTGGTTGAATATCTCAAAATGATGATTGGCGACTTCAGGGCTCAGTTGTGCTGAGGGGTCACATATGTATGAATGGTTGTTGAATCGATCTAGAGACCTGTCCCTCTGTCATCTTCAGCTATCGTAGAACTGTATTCCTACATGACTGTCATTTCAATTGTAATACCGTTCCGGTTGGTTTGTTGCATACACTCTATTCAGTATCGAAGTTACGTAATGTTACTATGTCAACGGGATCACGCGCTAGAGTAATGAACCACGATCGAAATGATCACCACATAAAGTATATGGCACTCGAAGGCATACCAAAGTAGCGTGATCCGGTAACCAAGAGAATTACGTAACCACTTCGATGCTGAATAGGTGTGAAAAATTGTTTCACTAATATGGAAGGCCAGCAGGGACAAAAACGTATCTAAAAAGAGACAACCAAATATGGAAGGCCATTAAAGTCATACGTAAAGACAAATTAGCAAAGCGGCAAAAATACAAAAAGGCCTATTGAAAGGAGGGACTGTCCCCACCACAGACACACAGAACAGCTTGGCACAGCCTATAGGAATGTGCAACAAGATTTTCCACAGGGCTGCAAAGAACCAAAAGCCGCGAAATTTTGATAGCCAACAAGCTTAAGCTATTTAATTAACCCTCGATAGAGAGCAGGGCTTGAAGAATGAGGGACATTAAAATCACAAACCGCGAAAGACCGCCAACAACCGCCGCTCAATAGGGATGTCAAACTAGATTGCCCCACATGGTTACAAAGAACCACAAACCGCGAATTTTGGATATCCATTAAATTGCCCCGTGGGGTTACAAAGAAGTATGGTTATCCAACAAGCTTAAGCTATAAATTACCCCCCCCCCCCTAGAGACTGCAGGGCTTGAAGAATGAGGGAAATTAAAACCACAAATCGCGAAAGACCGCCAACAACCGCCGCTCAATAGGGATGTCAAACTATATTGCCCGCAGGGCTACAAAGAACCACAAACCGCGAAATATGGATATCCAACCAGTTTAAAAGACAAATTAGCCACCGATAAAGGCCAGGGCCTGAACAAGTAGAGAAATTAAAACCAGAAACCGCGAAAGAACGCCAAAAACCGCCGCTCACTAGGGATATCCAACTAGATTGGCCCGCAGGGCTACAAAGAACCACAAATCGCGAAATTTGGATATCCAACAAATTAAAACCACAAACTTCGAAAGACAACCAACAACCGCCGCTCAATAGAGACATAGAGACATCCAGCTATATTGCCCCGCAGGGCTTCATAAATCACACACTGTGAAGTATATAGTTATCCAACAAACTATAAATTAACCCCCGATAGAGGGTAGGGCATAAAGAATGAGGGAAATCAAAACCACAAACCGCGAAAGACCGCCAACAACCGCCGCTTAATAGGGAAATCCAACTAGATCTATAAATCTAAATAACTATCAACTGGGAAATTTGGATATCCAACTAGATTGCCCCGCAGGGCTACAAAGAACCACTCACTGCGAAGTATAGTTATTCAACAAGCTTAAACTATAAATTAACCCCCGATTGAGGGTAGGGCATGAAGAATGAGGGAAATTAAAACTACAAACCGCGAAAGACCGCCAACAACCACCGCTTAATAGGAAATCCAACTATATTGCCCGCAGGGCTACAAAGAACTATCAACCGCGAAATTTGGATATCCAACTAGGTTGCCCAGCAGCGCTACAAAGAACCACACACCGCGAAGTAAATCCAACTAGATTGCCCCGCAGGGCTACAAAGAACTATCAACCGCGAAATTTGGATATCCAATTAGATTGCCCCGCAGGGCTACAAAGAACCACACACCGCGAAGTATAGTTATCCAACGAGCTTAAACTATAAATCAACCCCCGATTGAGGGTAGGGCATGAAGAATGAGGGGAATTAAAACTACAAACCGCGAAAGACCGCCAAAAACCGCCGCTTAATAGGGAAATCCAACTATATTGCCCCGCAGGGCTACAAAGAACTATCAACCGCGAACGCGAAATTTGGATATCCAACTATATTGCCCCGCAGGGCTACAAAAACCACAATCATTAAAACATAATTATCTTGCTAAGTCGTGGCACTTAGACGCTTCCGTAGTATAAGCCTTGCTACATAGTTTCAATTTGAAGTAAATCTGACTGACTTTGTGTCTCGCTGGCATCGTCAACATTGGGTATGTGTTGTTCATATTTACATTTTCTTAGTTGCCTTGAATAATTAAAGTATATTAAAATGTATATATATGTATCCCTATTAACATTACAGTCACGCGGTAGCAGTGACCGGCAAGTTTTCAAAATAAACGGCTGATAAAGTTTTATTAAATTATTTACTGTCATAAATCAAGGATAACATAATTTCAAACATCTATTTTTCGTTTTATTCGTTTTATTGAGTACTTTGTAACCCGATGACTTTCCAAGCTTAGAGCTGCTTGGCTACATTCATAAAAAGAAAGAAATCCACCAAAAAAACGTTGACAACGTAAAGAAAGCAGCAAGTTTAAAAAGCCCCCACCTCGGCTCACTTTTTGAAACTTGGTCCCATTTTGAAATCGGCGTTTTTTACGTTTAAACAATAGCATCATTGCCATTTACATGCCTACTTGTTATTCGTTTAATTCAATCATTGGTCACGAACTTAATAATTATTATAAAACAAAACATATATAGGATATTGGCCAAGAACAACATAATAACCTTTCTGATCGTTCCAGAATGCTAACAACTTAATATCGCATCGGCACATTAAAGATACATAACACTTCTGGAAATGTTTTATGTTGATAATTATGACAGAGATTAAATCAGTATATTTTACAAATGGGACCAAGTTTCAAAAAGTGAGCCGAGGTGGGGCTTTTTAAACTTGCTGCTTTCTTTTACGTTGTCAACGTTTTTTGGTGGATGGTATTTAAGGTCAACGGTTTGAGGTCAGCAAGTACATATCTGAACCCGTCGTATCTTTTTGGAAGACAGTTCAGTGTTATTTGTTTAATCATCAGGGTGTAATATCAGGCATCATAATTTAAAATTTATTTTTATAAATAGCATTTTGACGTAACAAAGTGTTATGTGAGAATTGGCATATTCTTCTCTTAGGAAAATGTCCTACAACAATCATCCGGTTTCCCAAACTTAATTGGCAGCAGTTTTTATCATTAATCCCGGGGGTGTTCGATTTTTTTTGTACGGGGATGTACCACACAGACTTTCGGATGTTGACTTCCCTATTTGTTATGCACAAAAGGCACCCAAATAACACCACAAATCGCACAGATTATGTGCTTTTTAAGGGTACTTCGCCCACATCCGCCAATTGAGCGCGCTGCTCACTGATAACCCACCCAACTCACTCAAATCTCTTAAAAGGTACCCAAAACTGTGGCATATCCCCGTACACCGTCAACCAGTGAGAACCCCCTCCGGGATTCAAATACTCCGACCCCCCCCAATGTAGGCCACTGGTTGGGGCCCCAGGGTAGGGTGTGCTAACATTAAATCTCTCGACCCTGCAGCCCGGGGGATTGTTTGTGGTAGGTAGAAACAACGGGATTTCATTTTCATTTTTTCATTTCATATTTATTCAAAATAACTTCGTGGCAAATAGCCAAATTGCGTTACTTTTTACATTCTTAAAACATAAACATTATTTACTATTATTACACATAAAAGTTATTAAAATACATTATAACAAGAAATAAGCATAAGAAAAACATAAAACAATTATATTGCACATAATTATGAAAGATAACTCCCTGCTTAATCTTATCTCCACACTCAACCCATCACACCTCACACACCCCCATCCACTCCTAAGCGCACCTCTTACTCCCAAACACAGTGACCCCAAATAATACGCGCCACACACCAAATCAAATAAGCATCAACCCAGCAAACACAAAACGTTTTTGACATCATTCGCCAAAGGTTATAAAATGTTGTCAGAAAACGTTTAAATGTCGGGTTATATAAACGGTATATTAAGAGTATAAAACGTTTTCATAACATTAAAAAACATTTTTGATAATCTACTGCCCATCAAACACAAAATGTTTTACAGAAAACGTTTAAATGTCGGGTTATATAAAGGGTATAAAACTGTATTAATAACACTCCAAAAACATTTTTGAAAACTTGATACAAAACATTCTAAACAGAATGTTATTTTGGGGTTGAAAAAAAATTTTGCGAAAAATGTTTGCCCAAAATATTTGCAATAACGTTTTAAAAACGTTTTCATGACCTTCATATAACCCGACATTTAATTTTTGAAAATATTGTTGTAGTGTGTTTTCATACAAAACGTTTTAAAACGTTTTCATGACCTTTATATAACCCGACATTTTAATGTTATTAAACCGTTTTTACCTAAACCAAAGGCCAAAATATAACTCATTAAAAACGTTTTTAAAACGTTTTTGTGTTTGCTGGGAAATAAGCATAAGAAAAACATAAAATATTATATTGCACATAATGATAAAAGCAAACCCCATAACTGCTCTTATCTCCACACTCACCCCACACACTCTCACTCCCTCACTCACTCTTAAGCGCACCTCTTACTCCCAAACACAGTCACCCCAAATAATACGCACACACACCAAATCCCCCCTATTCATTATTCACACACATACCCATACCATAAAAATTATCACATGAAAATAATTAAATTGCATCAAATTATTATTCAATTTAACTTTTAATAGTGGATAGTGGGACAAGTAATGCTTACTGCGCAGACAATCTTAATGGAACCCCATACGTCGTAATAATTAAGTAAGCCCTAAAATGGATCGCGGAGAGGGATTTTGACTTTCCCGGATTCATTGGTATAATTTCACCTCCTTTGGTAGCTTTCGGTGTTGCCGCAGATTGAAGTACTTCCCGATGACAACGGCAATACATGTTTACACCAACATTTCATTTCAGCAAGCCGCAATCCGGGGCCGCAGTTATGGTAGGGTGGGAAATAATAAAACATTGGAATGACATTAAACAACCACATTATTATGTTGTGGTTCGCAAGGTCACTATTTTTAGCAGTGAACTGGGTCAACATGATGGGGACCAGATTTTCCCAATCAAACAACATAATGATTTAATAATTCAAAATTATATCCAAAATATCTGAAAAAAGCAAAAATATTATAATATAAAGGCCTAATATATGAGTGGGTTTCATTAATCAATCAATCGACATCGAATCAAACGCACTTCACTTATCCTCTTGATCCAGTACTGACATCTGAACGTGATAACACAATGGTAAATATTCTTGCGATTCAACCTTGTTTCATTTTTTTTTCCAAACTCAATAGCTATGCAATTGGTTTTCAATTAAAAAAAGGTTGCGATAATACTTATAATTATACAATACTGTTAATCAAATCATCTTTATGGGGACACGGTGGCCTAGCGGTACAGACTCTGGCTCATGGTTATGGGTTCGAACCCGGCGGGTGCTATCGTGTTGTGCCCGATAATGACAATGCTCTAACCTCTCTCATCACTCTCCTCCCTGGTTTAGAAATGGGTACATGCTTATATTTGGAAGGTTAAAGGCCCATTCAGTGATTTGCTCATCCGGACGATCGTAAAAATCCTCAAAATTCAGAGTTTGGTGCCTCGGCCATTGTCATAGATGTACTAACATAGCTTGCTAGTTCAGCCGAAAGCCGTGTATTTAAGACAAATTAAGGCATTTACACGAATTTGTACTGACAGTCCCGGGCTGACAGTATAAAAATTAGCTTCATGTATTTGAATGGGGTTTCAACTTCGTCCATACTGATATTTTCTTCGTTTTTTGCCAAATTTTTCATTTCAAAAATACCAAATGACAATTTGAATGACTTATCCTTCACTTTTAAGCAATTTGTAAACAATTTTTTACACTTGCGCTGGGATCACTGAATGGGCCTTTAACAGATTCGTTGTGCGGGAGGAACCCCAGCCACAACAACATTCACGACACTGGCCCAACACTGCCCAAAGTCATACAGACATGAACCTTTACCTACCTATAAACGATGCAAGGATTATCAAGAGGGTACAATTTAACAAAGTTCTCACGATTTGTTTAACATGTATAATTATATCAATATGGATTATTTTACAACTTTCAGAAAAATTACCTAACTGCTGTGACAATAACGGTTGGCCTCATGATTGCCATTACCTTTGCGCTACCTACCTCACTTCATAATGCAGAAGAAACAGAAAGAAGCAAACGAGACGTTAACAACACTACCGGAGATGCAGAGTGTTTAAATCTGACTGTGGCTATTGCAGGAATTAGTGTTGCATCTGTATGGCAACCGACTGCAGTTAGAGACGTATCTGACTGTTCCACTGGTTCTAGTCTTCTTGATACATCTGGACTAAGTGGTATTGATAAGCTTAGCCTTTGTCCTTGGGTGTATACCGTAAATCGCGACGAAAGCAGGTGAGACATATTTACTATAATATATCTAACGGATTCAACAAACCGTACAGATGTTTGTTTAGTTTTTAATAATCATTGTCCACTCCACGATGCTTGTTTTTAGAGCCGGGACAGTCAAAGATCTGTGAATCCCAAATTAAAATATTTATGCCAATTTGTTTGAACTTAAAGAGCATTTAAATTAGTTAGAAATGTAGTCGCTAAACCCTACAGTAAAGACGGTAACAATAAATATTATACAATTGCAATTTCGCTTCTCAGAAAAAAAAAAAAGAAATCATGGCAACAATGTTATATACAGTGGAATCAGTATATTGGCTAACAGAAAAACTTAACTTGGTTTCTTTACTAGTTCGGGTTCAAACGCTATGCTCAAATCACTAAATCGTTCAGAAAAACTTGCATTGCGTAAAATCGACTTTCATGCTCAGCAATTGCAATTTTGCTTTACAGAAAAAAAAAGTGATTTGCAGTAAAACCAGTTCTATATTGCCTAACAGAAAAACTTTACTTGGTAGTTTTCCTAGTTCAGGTTCAAATGCTATGCCCGATTTTACTTAATCGCCCGAGTTGAGAGACTTATTGAGAATTTCGCACATCAAGTTTCGTGAAAAGCGAACTCTAGTGCTTCGTCAAAGATCTCAGAACAAAAACAAAGGTTTTTCATGTTTTTCTTTCAATTGATTAACATTAGTAAATAAATAATATGATATTTATTTCAAAATCATAAATTAAAATACCACTTCAAATGCCCCATTGTTTAAAATTACCGACCAGATGATTTATGATTCAACTCAATTCAATCAGATCACATTTATGACAAAGACACGAAAGTGACCCAAGTTGTTTTAGGGCTACTAAACACAATTGGCTACATCTTCGCTTGTCGACTACCGATTTTATTGAAACAAATCTTATATACTGTAGTAGCTTATTTCTCAAAAACTAATAACACAGTGGTAACAAAAGTTATGTATATTATAGGGGCAAGGAATCTAATTACTGCACTGGAATTTCAGTTACCCAAGACAAGCGGTTTGTTATTTATGATAAGAAATAAGGTACCGCTAGGGTGTACCTTGTTTCATATCATATATACGGAACCGCTTGTCTTGAGTCACTGAAATTTCAGTGTAGTAAATGGATTCCTTGCCCCAATAATATACATAAATTTTGTTACCAGTTTGTTATTAATTTATTAATATTATTGAGAAAAATGCAAAAATAGTCACAAATTTACCACAGGGGTGTAGTACCCCCTTAAGAAATTATCTTGACGACCAAGTAAATTCAATACAATCAATAAGTGACATGTTTAGTATTATTTTCTAAATTGAATAATTTTTGTTATAACCTCTACAATAGAGGTTATCCGTGTTCTATAAGCTGGATATCATATCAGCGACTGCTATACCTTGTTTAGGACTTTCAAAAGAAGTACCTGCATGTGCAACCATCACTGTTTCATAATAGCCCGCCAAAGTCATGCGGGTAACTCCGAGGTCGTGCATTGAATTGGTTTGAATGAGGAATACTACGGGAACCGCCTTTTGTTAGAAGTCACACATGAGTAAAGTGGATAACCTCTATGAAGCTTTGCACTACATCTTCATGTCAAGAGAGGGAAATCATATTCTTTATTCAATTATTATTCTATTATTCAATTTACTTCATATTTGATATTTCTGAAGAAAAGAAAAAAAAGTTTAAGTACATTCCCCGATTACCATCATGACCATTACCTGGACAAAGAAAGATTTGGAGTTCAAAATCATGTTATTTGGGTTCTTACAGCAAGACGAAAATTTGTTGTGATCATTTTGGTTATGCACACTTGAACATGCCGAATGATGCTAAATTGACGTTACGCAACAATCACGCGTTGTGAACACGAAGATTATTATTTTTTCGCAACACTTTTGTTTCCTTTCTTACGCACAGATACCCAACTGATATGATGTACGCACGGTGTCGCTGTACTCACTGTATAAAGACAGATGGCAGTGATTTTGACAGGACACATGGAAACCAATGTAGGCAAGTGCTCCATAAGGTCAAAGTACTGAAGAAATGCGATGGCTCTTGTGAGGATGGTAATTGCACGTAAGTTTCAATCCCGGGTTTCAATCCCAAGTTCTAGTTGTAGCAGACATTAAAAGATATTTAGACGTGGCGCATTAGTTGACACGAATATTATAGGTTTCCGTACATATAGACGCGACACGTGAACCAATACGGGAAACCTGCCGGAAATACAGGTACCGCGTACACGTAAGGGCCAAGTCCAACGTTTTCTGCTGCGGCACTCCGTTACGCGTTTTGCGGTTCACCTCTCCACAGTGATTTTGATTTTCGCTTCTCAGCAATTTTTTGCTTAATGATTACCTTTATTTGGTTTGTTTTCTTTGGCTCAATGTTTGTTGCTGCGAAAAAACGCTGTATTCGAATTCATATTAAATGGTTGCGGACAACACTAGCCAGTAGCAACGGAAAAACGTCCATATTTAAAACGTCGGCCTTTAATAATACAGTCGGTGCAAATGTGCACTGGTATTTTTTTTCTTTTCAGTTTCGTACAGTGCGTTTTCGTTATCTCTTGTTGTTAAGCTACTAGTCATAAACACATGATTTACTACTACGGAAGTGTATTTTGTTCTTTTCAGGGGGGTGGCTAAATGTCAGTGACCATGGCTTAATTGTTTTTATGATTGGAATGTCCTCCGATCATACTGATCTCATTTGTTTCCATTTGTTTGCTTATGGACCTTCCTAAATGAACACAACACGTATATCTATAGACAAGAGGAACTTGTTGAGATCGAAGTAGTTCCGTCGCAAATCAGTGCCCTCATTTGAACTTTCCATTAAAAGTATCCGTATTGATATTTTTTTTTAATCATTCTTTCTCATGTGAAAATTGCATATGATCTTATCTCATTAGGTTTGGTTTGGACAATTAACTATTTCGATTTTTCACCCGGCTAGGCTAAGCCGGGTGGAAAATGAAGAAAATTGTTGGCATACATTTTTGCTACATGTATGCAAATGATACATGCCACTCATTGCAAATCATTTGTTTTCTTTACTGCAGATATAAATTTGGCTATGAGGACGTTCCCATTGGATGTACCTGTGTTCGAGCATCAGTTTCTACAGGTTGAGATGCATGAGTTTGTTAAGGGGAGGAGTTGGAGGGGGAGTTTCTTCATACTGAGACTCAATACCATAATGATCAACATTGAGTTCTCATTAGAGAATGAATTTGGAGAAAACCTTCTGATAATTACAAACACTCGCTGAGCAGCAAGACATTCCCTCTAAGCTTTTAATCCGATAAGCTGATTATCTATTTGTTTTCATGAATTGGAAGACATTCTTTGATGTAGGCTATTACTGAGCTCAATCATCTGAAATTACTGGAGCGTGAGCCACCCAGGCTATTAACAGAAGGGTTTCTCCAAATTCATTTCCTAATGCTATTCACTCAGTTTGCATGACAACGTTTTGCACGTATTTTAACGTTACAAGTGATGATGTGCAGCAAAATGAAGTTGACCAAACCATATCAGATATAGGCTAATATATAATCTTTCTCGCATTAAGCGCTACGGGCAAGCGCGATATATTAATAGCAGGTTTTTTGGCACTCTGAATACGATAATTGATCTCACAAGATCAGGGAAGAGTATTTTCCGAAACAATATGGGCCTATGTATTATTATACTTGAAAACAGCCGATGTATTTTCATATCATTCGCAATAACTGTTTGACAAATGCCAATTCATTCATTGTTATGACAAATGACAATTTTCTCAAACATGAATTACAACAAAAATTGTCATTTGTCATACATTTTTGTCAACCTTTTTATATACATGTATGTATTATATAACCTCTTGTCTAATATTAACAATTAAGTGCAATTCTTTAGGTTCTATTTAAAGGCACATTCAGTGATTCCAAAAAACAACAGCAAAAAAAAAAAAAAAGAATTCCACTTAAAGCCTTAATGTACGATTTCCGTCAAATTTTTATTTTGTTATTCTTTATTCAAAATGTTGAAATAATATTAGTAATAACTGCCGGGAAGGGTTGCTGTCCATTTTAAGTTGAAATAACAAGGTAAAGTGAAAGAAACCCCACTAGTTATTTTGACAATTTAACATGCAATTTTTTAAATTATGATAATATGTCGAACTTTGCTCTGTTGACCTACAAAG
Organism: Amphiura filiformis; assembly: GCF_039555335.1. Classification (NCBI taxonomy): domain Eukaryota; kingdom Metazoa; phylum Echinodermata; class Ophiuroidea; order Amphilepidida; family Amphiuridae; genus Amphiura; species Amphiura filiformis. The sequence continues at coordinate 55,993,011 of NC_092628.1, read as the reverse complement.
ACAACAAATTTGGCCGATTCCATTTAGGTGCAAGTTGGGACATGTGTAAACATTACAAATATGCAAAAAAAATCAGGTTTGAAAAAAATTAACCAATTTCATAATATAAGATCGTACATTAAGGCTTTAATTAAAGATTTGTGTAAAATGTCTTCTACAGTTTTCACTGGCAGGCTCTATATACATCTCAGTATGACATTAACGAAGGTGCTAAAACCTGAATTTTGATGATTTTTTACGATCCTTCCGATGAGCAAGTCACTCACTGAATGAGCCTTTAACAAATCTAAATATGTTGAAACTCAAGTTGATAAACTTGAATTATTCTTGTATTGAAGAGCATTTATTTCCAAAATGCGATAACCGTACTCAGACAAACAATTCCCACATCAACGAGTCAATGTTGGTGGTTTGCATCAGCTGGCGGTGCTTTGTATAATTATACAGTACACATTACGTTTGGGAATTGGAAAGAACCTTCTGTTAAATCATGCATGACTCAATTACAAATCTCTACATCCCTTTCTTCTTGTCTATTGATATTTTGAATAGTGTTTATCTTTCCCTAATAGATAGCGCCCTGATCGATTCTTCCTGCATATCAATATGCTTCATTTACATTACATTACAGAGATCGGACACTAATCCCTACCATAACAAACCATGTATAGACTCTACATGCAAATACAGGTGATATAACAGGTCTATATTACAGGATTAGATTAGTAAACTATGATCTATTTGCAAGTATTATATTGATTGAGCAGGAAAGATTTGATACTATTTTTTTGTATAGTAGTCTAGTTGCCGGCGTGCGTTATTTCTTTCTGCAACCATAATGGGCCACAATGCGATAACACATAGTACATACATGTAATTAATAGGCCTATGAGGCTAGATATAACACGAGTTTATTACCATTAATATTTCCTCTTACTTAATAAAATAAAAGAAATCGATAGAATTAAAATTCTATAACGGTTTACCTGGGGTTCGAACCCACAACCTTTGTATCCATAGTCTAATGCCTACACGACTGTGCTATGATTCGTTGTGCCAGAAAGGTGTTTGTTTATGATACTTATTGATTACGGAATAAACTGCATACACACAATATACTATTACTAGTATAATAAATGCGAATATAATCCTAACCCTAACCCTAATCCCTAACCCTAACCCTTACCCTAACCCTAACCCTAATCCCTAACCCTAACCCTAACCCCTAACCCCTAACCATAACCATAAGACCCTAACCCTAAGACCCTAACCCTGACAATAATGAACCTTGCCTCGGACTATGCGGTTAGTGATATATTGCGGCCCATTATGGTTGCAGAAAGAAATTATTTATGTCCTCTTTTGCACGATTACTGTATTTTTGTGGGACCTGAATTTTAAATTTTTATGATGATGACATAGACTCGCTTGCCAGTCCTATATACGCCAAACCTATGTATATTGAGGACTGGCTTACGCCATTTTGGATGTCAATGGGAAATACACACTTAACGATTTGCGCCGGTTAGAAACTTGAAAAAAATCTTTAAAATTTCATCAATGTATATAAATGTGGTACCAACTGTATTGTGCTTGATAATTTAAGACTCGGTTGAAACAAAATTAAGGATCGAAAGCATTTTAAGTGTCCAAAAAGGCAAAATTATCGTCAAAGTTCTGCCGAAATCGGCACCCTTGCGAAGGGTTCAGAATTCGAATCGGGAACGAAAATATCCGATCTTTGCGATCAAAAACACAAAATTACAACTTTAAACATACTATTGGCAAAAGACATTATTACCAAACAATATAGAATAGAAAATTTGACATCATTTTCTCAAAATAATGAAAAAATTTGCTCACTAGACATCGAAAAAGTACGCAATCCAATTCCCGTTCAAACGCGTGGGAAACTGAAAGTGCATAATCGTGACTAATGATGACATGTATGATGCAAACTCATAGGTGTTGTGCGTTTGGCAAGTTGGGAGGGTGGGGGTTCAAAATGACCCCATAGGATTATAAAATTGCTCAAATACCTCTTTCAAATATATCAAATTATTTACATAAATAAACAAAACAAACAAATAAATAAATAAATAAATAAATAAATAAATAAATAAATAAATAAATAAATAAATAAATAAATAAATAAATAAATAAATAAACGAAAAAAATTGAACAAATTTTAGCGTAGCATTAAAATCATAAATATAACCATTGCTGGCAGGAGGCCTCGAACTAACTATATTGATATCAGCAGTCTGATGCTCTACCATTGAGCTAAATGACAGCATCTAGTGATGAGAGTCGAGTTTTTAGCTTATACAGTGTTTGTCTGTGATAATGTCGCCTCGTGAAAGAAAGAAATATAAAATCTCAATTTGTAATTTAAATTTATTTGATAATTTTCTAACCTATATTTTCTTTCGAGCAGGGACAAATATTTCCCCTTTTATCTAATTTGACCCCTATATAAGAATCTATTTCTTTTATTACTGATTTAATTCCGCGATTTGTTCCATTAAGCAATATCAAAGATTAATGTCACACATCTCACAACAGATATTTAGTTGGTCTAGTGGTCTTTCACAGTGCTGTTTAACCGGGAGGTACCGAGATCGATTCCCACCTCTGCCTGCAATTTTTTTTTAAAAGACTGGGAAATAATAACCTGACATTCGCCGCTGACATTCGTACTTCAGAAGCGGAGTTATAACTTGTTAAACTTTGCTCCTTCCGTAAAAGGGTACATTATTTTGGCACTACATTATTTCTTCTTTTTTTTCACATTGCTGGTATTAAATATCAAATGGTCATAATTGGCGGTCACTTCAAATCATCCCCAACTGAACTAGGTTCAGGAATTTCCTCTCATTGTTAACTGTTGGTTAACCCACCACTTGAGAATAAAGGACTATGATAGGTGCAACAGGATTATCTACGGGATTATCTCAAGGATATAATTCTGTTCTCCATCCTTTTCTTACATCTTCTCTGATATGTGCTAGTGTCAATGGTTATTGTTAAAAGGCAATAAGGTGTGTAATTGCAATATTTCCTCTGAATAGGAAAGACTCTCTACATCGAGTTATGTATGCTGGTGGTTCGCAATACTGTTATTTAAGCGAAGGTATCTTCCAAATCCAAATTCAAATGCAGCCAACAAACAAACTTTGTTATTCATCGTGAAATTCATTGCTATGCATGTGGACTGACTGTATTTTGGAAATGAACTGTTATGTTATTTTAACCAATACATGAAGTTAGGGAACACGCCAAACATTTTGTAGAAAAACTAGTTAAAATATCGGTCAAAGTTTACACACCTTTTCACACTTACGTTTCACTAAAGTAAAGGGAGAACGAAAGCACTTTTGTTTTTATCATCGAACTTTTGGTTTGTTCCCTTATGGAATATGATGAATAATTTTGATTTATTGTTGCTATTATTATGACGTTAAACGCCAAAAGAGGAAACCGAGATCTAACACAAAATAACTAGCTGAAACCAATAATTTAATTTCTTTGCAATATATTTAATTCTTATTTCAAGTTACTACAAATCAAATTGATTCTGAATAAAATGTACTCACTAAATAAAGACGTGATGTCGACCAGCCAGCTCGCAATCAACTGACTCAACAAGGGCGGGGCAGTCTTTGCAAAGCTGGCTTAGTCGTCAATGCGCCGACTCATAAATAGTTAAAAGGTTAGGTTAACGAGGTCATGGTGTCTCCATCCGATTATAATGAAATCGGGAACGGGGCTCCATAACACTATAAATAACCCGCAAAAATATAGAGCAGATCTATCGAAGACGATAGGCCTATTTATATGTACGGTTGGCATATTTATTGTAATATGTTCCTGTTTCGTTTACCTATACTTGCCAAATTTGTAAAACGAGTGTCTTGTCGTTTTATATTGAAACGCTAGTCATGCACTTTCTGCATGTTGGGGTGCTCGCATGGGGGGGGGTGAATAGGCTTATGTCTGAGTGCATTACGTACAGTATTATTATCACTTATCAGCATTAAGTTATTCTTGATGGTTAATATGTGCCGTGGTATGTCAAAAAGAAGGGCACTTCTGGGCAAGGATCAATTTTGAGTTTTTAACATATTATTAAAATATCAACACTGTTATTTTCCTTGAAATTGGATATTCCTAAGCTACGTTCAAAATTCGGAGTGTCTTCAAAATGAGACATCGCCTTTCGCCTTTCAGACAACATTTTAAGCATTATTAGCGTTAAATATTTGTAAACTCTGAAATTTATACAAATTCCCTTGTCTGTCTTTGGGCTGTTTCTCAATTCCTTGACATACCACGTCACATGTTGTAATTATTTCCGTTGAATGTGCAATTTATTGGCCTAGTATTTAAGATTGATTTTAATCGTATCCTAAATTATGATATAAATATGATTTGCTATGCAAAGAATATACTCAATTTTCTGAGTACAACTTGAACTTAGAGCCGCGATTGGGCCTCTGCCAAAATGTAAAATGAACAACTTGCAGTTAGCTTGTCCATTCCTCGCTTACCATAACAAAACACGTTGAGCTGATTCTGGCTAGGATAACAGTTTGGCTGTTACGATACTTTTTGCCAGTATAAAACTGCGGCTCTAAACATGTTGAATACTGCTATGATTCTTAGCAGGGTTTTATCTGAGACTAATATACCTGATTTGGTATATTAGTCTCACGTTTATTATTGGCCTCAGCGACTTCTGTAAAATATGAGGTCTGCATTTAATGCAGTTCAATATCAATAAAAAAAAACCATTTATGTAAGCGCATATTGTGTATTCCCTTCAAGGTACTACCCGGTACATTTTCGTACCCTTAGTGTAAGTGTAACTTACCTTAGTGTAAGTGTAACTTATAATAGTGTTCTTATACATATGTTGTTTGGCATGTTTTATTATTCTATGATTATACATGTACTTTAGGCCTACTTGTTTTGAAATATTAATTACTTAATACATAGATACATCACAAGGAAGGTTTATCATAATCATTGTATAAAACAACTACTTTCACACATGAGAATTACAAGGATATAATATATTTCACCTGGAGTTGGTGCTGTTACGCTGTTGCACCATAAGCGTGATGACAAACCGCCCTTGTATGCATGTACACACGTTCTGCACAAATTACAAACTCAAGGTGAAGTGAAGTATAGTAGTGCTGGTACTGACCATAATATTTTGTGAAACGATTGACCAGGTACATTGTATAACCAATTCTGTTATATCCAAAGAGAATCGACATAATGATGGAACACATTTCTTGCTGGTGTTAATGAAATAAATGCAGAATATACAATCATATTTTGTCCATGACTTTATTTCTTATTACATTTATTCAAAGTGTCTGACAATAAATAACTGTTCTTCTTTGTATCCAAATTGCAGAAAAAATTATTCTTTGCCAAATGAATAGGTATGGGTGCCATAAATAAGCATTATCTTGGTACATGGTGTATAGATTATTCATCCAGTAGTTCAAAACATTACTTTGCAAATTAAATTTAATACTGGAAGCTACTGGACCTAAAATTTTGAAATACATTTTGCTAAGTTTCTGATGGTTTCGGACGCAAAGTAGCAAAGCGAGTTGCAAAATTTTAGTTCCAGTATTAAATTAAATTAACCAATAATATAAATAAGCATTACCAATCCATGATATACGCTCGTATTTTTCCATGTTCTCCCGGTTTTCTTCTTGCATCTGTACATTCTAAAATTGCATGTCCTCACATAATATCCGAGGCGCACTGACGTCAATGGCTGCTGTTTGTTCAATGTATATCTAAAGTAAATTTCACTATACCATGACTAGTATACCTCTACAGTAGGCCTACGATATATGCTATCTTGAGTAGGTAGCACTATATGAGATGATTAGCAGCATGTTCAACTCATTATACGATGCCATCTTTAGTATAGATAGCACTATAACAGATGGCTAACAGGGAGATCAGTTCATGATAAGATGCTATCTTCAGTAGATAGCACTATATCAGGTTGCTAACAGGGAATTAAATTTTTGATAAGATGCTATCTTCAGTAGATAGCACTATCAGATGGCTATATTGGCTAGCAGGGAGTTCAATTCATGATAAGATGCTATCTTCAGTAGATAGCTCTATATCAGATGGCTAACAGGGAGTTCAATTCATGATAAGATGCTATCTTCAGTAGATAGCACTATATTATCAGATGGCTAGCAGGGAGTTCAATTCATAATACGATGCTATCTTCAGTAGATAGCACTATATCAGATGGCTAGCAGGGAGTTCAGTTAGAGAATAAACGATAGGAATTTTTATTTTGCCTATCCTCTACCGTGTGATAGACGACAGGCAGGTCCAATATTTTGAGTAGTGGATGCCGGCGCAGCCGGTATCCACTACGATATTCTTAGTCAGTTAAATATTATTTTAATAACTGTAAACAAATTTTTAAAGCAAAAACTAAGTTACCGACATAAGAACTCCCTCATTATAAAATGAACGAAACTTGTTTACAACTTCACGTATTCTGTTGCGCGTATTGCTAGCGCGTTCGCGTATTCCGCACTAGTCTACGCATCCAGCGCGATACATACGCGCACCTCTACACGCATGTTACGCATTATCAAGACGCATGATGACGTGGGGTCGTCTACGGCCTGATAGACGGCACCCGAAATCATGCGATTATCCAATCAGAAATGTGTATACGAACTAGACCACTCCCACTGACTAAGAATTGAGAATAAACGATAGGAATTTTTATTTTGCCTATCCTCTACCGTGTGATAGACGACAGGCAGGTCCAATATTTTGAGTAGTGGATGCCGGCGCAGCCGGTATCCACTACGATAAAAATATATTGGACCTGCCTGTCGTCTATCATAGGTAGAGGATAGGCAAAATAAAAATTCCTATCGTTTATTCTCATTCTTAGTCAGTTAAATATTATTTTAATAACTGTAAACAATTTTTTAGAGCAAAACTAAGTTACCGTCATAAAACTCCCTCATTATAAAATGAACGAAACTTGTTTACAACTTTACGTATTCTGTTGCGCGTACTGCTAGCGCGTTCGCGTATTCCGCACTAATCTACGCATCCAGCGCGATACATACGCGCACCTCTACACGCGTGTTACGGATTATCAAGACGCATGATGACGTGGGGTCGTCTACGGCCTGATAGACGGCACCCAAAATCATGCGATTGTCCAATCAGAAATGTGTCTACGAACTAGACCACTCCCACTGACTAAGAATTCATAATATATGATGCTATCTTTAGTAGATATAAGATGGCTAGCAGGGAGTTCAAACTCAGTAGATAGCACTATATCAGGTGGATACTCAGCAAGTTCAATTCATGATAACATGCTATCTTCAGTAGATAGCATTGTCAGATGGCTATTAGGGAGTTCCATTCATGATATATGATGCTATCTTCAGTAGATAGCTCTATATCAGTTGGCTAGCAGGGAGTTCAATTCATGATAAGATGCTATCTTTAGTAGATAGCATTATCAGATGGCTAGCAGAGTTTAATTCATGATATATGATGATGCTATCTTCAGAAGATAGCACTATATCAGATGGCTAGCAGGGAGATCAATTCATGTTATCTTCCGTAGATAGCACTATATCAAGTGGCTGGCAGGGAATTTAATTCATGATATGATGATATTGCTATCTTCAGTAGATGGCACTATATCTGGTGGTCAGCAGGGAGTTTTATTCATGATAAGATGCTATTTGCAGGTTCTATTAATGAATTATGCTATCTTCAGTAGATAGTACTATATCAGGTGGATATCATCAAGTTCAATTCATAATATAATGTTATCTTCAGTAGATAGCACTATATGACATGGCTAGCAAGGAGTCAAATTTATGATATGATGCTTTCTTCAGTAGATAGCACTACATCAGATGGCTAGCAGGGAGTTTTATTTATGATATGATGCTATCTTCAGTAGATAGCTCTATATCAGATGGCTAGCGGGGAGTTCAATTCATAATACAATGCTATGTTCAGTAGATAGCACTATATCAAATAACTAGCAGGGAGTTCAATTTATGATATGATCCCAGCAAACACAAAACGTCTTCGACATCATTCGCAAAAGGTTATAAAGGTTGTCAGAAAACGTTTAAATGTCGGGTTATATAAAGGGTATATTAAGAGTATAAAACGTTTTCATAACCTTAAAAACATTTTTGATAATCTACTGCTCAGCAAACAAAAATGTTTTACAGAAAACGTTTAAATGGGTTATATAAAGGGTATAAAAACGTTTTAATAACATTCCAAAAACATTCTTGAAAACTTGATACAAAATATTCTAAACAGAATGTTATTTTGGGGTAGAAAAAATATTTTGCAAAAATGTTTGCCCAAAATATTTGCAATAACGTTTTAAAAACGTTTTCATGACCTTTATATAACCCGACATTTAAATGTTATTAAAAGGTTTTGAAAAATACATTTTAAGAACATTTCTGTGTTTGCTGGGTTCAAATATTTTAACATAATGTTACTTAAGTATTGACAAAATATTTGGCAAAAATGTTTGCAATAATAGTTAAAAATAACATTTTTTGAAAACATTTAAAAAATATTGTTGTAGTGTGTTTTCATACAAAACGTTTTACAACGTTATCATGACCTTTATATAACCCGACATTTCAATGTTATTAAAACGTTTTTACCTAAACCAAAAGCCAAAATATAACTTATTTAAAACGTCTCTAAAACGTTTTTGTGTCTGCTGGGATGCTATCTTCAGTAGATAGCACTATATCAGGTGGTTAGCAGGGAGTTCAATTCATGATAAGATGCTATCTTCAGTAGATAGCACTATATCAGATGGCTAGCAGGGAGTTCAATTCATGATACAATGCTATCTTCAGTAGATAGCACTATATCAGATGGCTAGCAGGGAGTTCAATTCATGATAAGATGTTATCTTCAGTAGATAGCACTATATCAGATGGCTAGCAGGGAGTTCAATTCATGATAAGATGTTATCTTCAGTAGATAGCACTATATCAGATGGCTAGCAGGGAGTTCAATTCATGATAAGATGTTATCTTCAGTAGATAGCACTATATCAGATGGCTAGCAGGGAGTTCAATTCATGATAAGATGTTATCTTCAGTAGATAGCACTATATTAGATGGCTATCAGGCAGTTCAATTCATGATAAGATGTTATCTTCAGTAGATAGCACTATATCAGATGGCTAGCAGGGAGTTCAATTTATGATAAGATGTTATCTTCAGTAGATAGCACTATATTAGATGGCTATCAGGCAGTTCAATTCATGATAAGATGTTATCTTCAGTAGATAGCACTATATCAGATGGCTAGCAGGGAGTTCAATTCATGATAAGATGCTATCTTCAGTAGATAGCACTATATCAGATAGCTAGCAGGGAGTACAATTCATGATAAGATGCTATCTTCAGTAGATAGCACTATATCAGATGGCTAGCAGGGAATTCAATTCATGATACGATGCTATCTTCAATAGATAGCACTATATCAGATGGCTAGCAGGGAGTTTTATTTATGATATGATGCTATCTTCAATAGATATCACTATATCAGATGGCTAGCAGGAGTTTTATTTATGATAAGATGCTATCTTCAGTAGATAGCACTATATCAGATGGCTAGCAGGGAATTCAATTCATGATACAATGCTATCTTCAGTAGATAGCACTATATCAGATGGCTAGCAGGGAGTTCAATTCATGATAAGATGCTATCTTCAGTAGATAGCACTATATCAGATGGCTAGCAGGGAATTCAATTCATGATACAATGCTATCTTCAGTAGATAGCACTATATCAGATGGCTAGCAGGGAGTACAATTTATTCATGATAAGATGCTATCTTCAGTAGATAGCACTATATCAGATAGCTAGCAGGGAGTACAATTTATTCATGATAAGATGCTATCTTCAGTAGATAGCACTATATCAGATGGCTAGCAGGGAGTTATTTATGATATGATGCTATCGTCAATAGATATCACTATATCAGATGGCTAGCAGAGAGTTTTATTTATGATACGATGCTATCTTAAGTAGATAGCACCATATCAAATAGCTAGCAGGGAGTTCAATTAATAATAAGATGCTATCTTCAGTAGATAGCACTATATCAAGTGATTAGCAGGGAGTTTTATTTATGATATGATGCTATCTTCAATAGATAGCACTATATCAGATGGCTAGCAGGGAGTTTTATTTCTGATACGATGCTATCTTCAGTAGATAGCTCTAGATCAGGTGGTTAGCAGGGAGTTCAATTCATGATAAGATGTTATCTTCAGTAGATAGCACTATATCAGATGGCTATCAGGGAGTTCAATTCATGATAAGATGCTATCTTCAGTAGATAGCACTATATCAGATGGCTATCAGGGAGTTCAATTCATGATACAATGCTATCTTCAGTAGATAGCACTATATCAGATGGCTAGCAGGGAGTTCAATTCATGATAAGATGCTATCTTCAGTAGATAGCACTATATCAGATGGCTATCAGGGAGTTCAATTCATGATACAATGCTATCTTCAGTAGATAGCACTATATCAGGTGGTTAGCAGGGAGTTCAATTCATGATAAGATGCTATCTTCAGTAGATAGCACTATATCAGATGCCTAGCAGGGAGTTCAATTCATAATAAGATGCTATCTTCAGTAGATAGCACTATATCAGATGGCTAGCAGGGAGTTTAATTCATGATACGATGCTACCTTCAGTAGATAGCACTATATCAGGTGGTTAGCAGGGAGTTCAATTTATGATAAGATGTTATCTTCAGTAGATAGCACTATATCAGATGGCTAGCAGGGAGTTCAATTCATGATACAATGCTATCTTCAGTAGATAGCACTATATCAGATGGCTAGCAGGGAGTTCAATTCATGATAAGATGCTATCTTCAGTAGATAGCACTATATCAGATGGCTATCAGGAGTTCAATTCATGATACAATGCTATCTTCAGTAGATAGCACTATATCAGGTGGTTAGCAGGGAGTTCAATTCATGATACGATGCTATCTTCAGTAGATAGCACTATATCAGATGGCTAGCAGGGAGTTCAATTCATGATAAGATGTTATCTTCAGTAGATAGCACTATATCAGATGGCTAGCAGGGAATTCAATTCATGATACGATGCTATCTTCAGTAGATAGCACTATCTCAGGTGGTTAGCAGGGAGTTCAATTCATGATATGATGCTATCTTCAGTAGATAGCACTATATCAGATGGCTAGCAGGGAGTTCAATTTATGATAAGATGTTATCTTCAGTAGATAGCACTATATCAGATGGCTAGCAGGGAGTTCAATTTATGATAAGATGTTATCTTCAGTAGATAGCACTATATTAGATGGCTATCAGGCAGTTCAATTCATGATAAGATGTTATCTTCAGTAGATAGCACTATATCAGATGGCTAGCAGGGAGTTCAATTCATGATAAGATGCTATCTTCAGTAGATAGCACTATATCAGATAGCTAGCAGGGAGTACAATTCATGATAAGATGCTATCTTCAGTAGATAGCACTATATCAGATGGCTAGCAGGGAATTCAATTCATGATACGATGCTATCTTCAATAGATAGCACTATATCAGATGGCTAGCAGGGAGTTTTATTTATGATATGATGCTATCTTCAATAGATATCACTATATCAGATGGCTAGCAGGGAGTTTTATTTATGATAAGATGCTATCTTCAGTAGATAGCACTATATCAGATGGCTAGCAGGGAATTCAATTCATGATACAATGCTATCTTCAGTAGATAGCACTATATCAGATGGCTAGCAGGGAGTTCAATTCATGATAAGATGCTATCTTCAGTAGATAGCACTATATCAGATGGCTAGCAGGGAATTCAATTCATGATACAATGCTATCTTCAGTAGATAGCACTATATCAGATGGCTAGCAGGGAGTACAATTTATTCATGATAAGATGCTATCTTCAGTAGATAGCACTATATCAGATAGCTAGCAGGGAGTACAATTTATTCATGATAAGATGCTATCTTCAGTAGATAGCACTATATCAGATGGCTAGCAGGGAGTTATTTATGATATGATGCTATCGTCAATAGATATCACTATATCAGATGGCTAGCAGAGAGTTTTATTTATGATACGATGCTATCTTAAGTAGATAGCACCATATCAAATAGCTAGCAGGGAGTTCAATTAATAATAAGATGCTATCTTCAGTAGATAGCACTATATCAAGTGATTAGCAGGGAGTTTTATTTATGATATGATGCTATCTTCAATAGATAGCACTATATCAGATGGCTAGCAGGGAGTTTTATTTCTGATACGATGCTATCTTCAGTAGATAGCTCTAGATCAGGTGGTTAGCAGGGAGTTCAATTCATGATAAGATGTTATCTTCAGTAGATAGCACTATATCAGATGGCTATCAGGGAGTTCAATTCATGATAAGATGCTATCTTCAGTAGATAGCACTATATCAGATGGCTATCAGGGAGTTCAATTCATGATACAATGCTATCTTCAGTAGATAGCACTATATCAGATGGCTAGCAGGGAGTTCAATTCATGATAAGATGCTATCTTCAGTAGATAGCACTATATCAGATGGCTATCAGGGAGTTCAATTCATGATACAATGCTATCTTCAGTAGATAGCACTATATCAGGTGGTTAGCAGGGAGTTCAATTCATGATAAGATGCTATCTTCAGTAGATAGCACTATATCAGATGCCTAGCAGGGAGTTCAATTCATAATAAGATGCTATCTTCAGTAGATAGCACTATATCAGATGGCTAGCAGGGAGTTTAATTCATGATACGATGCTACCTTCAGTAGATAGCACTATATCAGGTGGTTAGCAGGGAGTTCAATTTATGATAAGATGTTATCTTCAGTAGATAGCACTATATCAGATGGCTAGCAGGGAGTTCAATTCATGATACAATGCTATCTTCAGTAGATAGCACTATATCAGATGGCTAGCAGGGAGTTCAATTCATGATAAGATGCTATCTTCAGTAGATAGCACTATATCAGATGGCTATCAGGGAGTTCAATTCATGATACAATGCTATCTTCAGTAGATAGCACTATATCAGGTGGTTAGCAGGGAGTTCAATTCATGATACGATGCTATCTTCAGTAGATAGCACTATATCAGATGGCTAGCAGGGAGTTCAATTCATGATAAGATGTTATCTTCAGTAGATAGCACTATATCAGATGGCTAGCAGGGAGTTCAATTCATGATACGATGCTATCTTCAGTAGATAGCACTATCTCAGGTGGTTAGCAGGGAGTTCAATTCATGATATGATGCTATCTTCAGTAGATAGCACTATATCAGATGGCTAGCAGGGAGTTCAATTCATGATAAGATGCTATCTTCAGTAGATAGCACTATATCAGATGGCTAGCAGGGAGTTCAATTCATAATACGATGCTATCTTCAGTAGATAGCACTATATCAGATGGCTAGCAGGGAGTTCAATTCATGATAAGATGCTATCTTCAGTAGATAGCACTATATCAGATGGCTAGCAGGGAGTTCAATTTATGATAAGATGTTATCTTCAGTAGATAGCACTATATCAGATGGCTAGCAGGGAGTTCAATTCATAATACGATGCTATCTTCAGTAGATAGCACTATATCAGATGGCTAGCAGGGAGTTCAGTTCATAATATATGATGCTATCTTTAGTAGATATAAGATGGCTAGCAGGGAGTTCAAACTCAGTAGATAGCACTATATCAGGTGGATACTCAGCAAGTTCAATTCATGATAACATGCTATCTTCAGTAGATAGCATTGTCAGATGGCTATTAGGGAGTTCCATTCATGATATATGATGCTATCTTCAGTAGATAGCTCTATATCAGTTGGCTAGCAGGGAGTTCAATTCATGATAAGATGCTATCTTTAGTAGATAGCATTATCAGATGGCTAGCAGAGTTTAATTCATGATATATAATGATGCTATCTTCAGAAGATAGCACTATATCAGATGGCTAGCAGGGAGATCAATTCATGTTATCTTCCGTAGATAGCACTATATCAAGTGGCTGGCAGGGAATTTAATTCATGATATGATGATATTGCTATCTTCAGTAGATGGCACTATATCTGGTGGTCAGCAGGGAGTTTTATTCATGATAAGATGCTATTTGCAGGTTCTATTAATGAATTATGCTATCTTCAGTAGATAGTACTATATCAGGTGGATATCATCAAGTTCAATTCATAATATAATGTTATCTTCAGTAGATAGCACTATATGACATGGCTAGCAAGGAGTCAAATTTATGATATGATGCTTTCTTCAGTAGATAGCACTACATCAGATGGCTAGCAGGGAGTTTTATTTATGATATGATGCTATCTTCAGTAGATAGCTCTATATCAGATGGCTAGCGGGGAGTTCAATTCATGATACAATGCTATCTTCAGTAGATAGCACTATATCAAATAACTAGCAGGGAGTTCAATTTATGATATGATGCTATCTTCAGTAGATAGCACTATATCAGGTGGTTAGCAGGGAGTTCAATTCATGATACGATGCTATCTTCAGTAGATAGCACTATATCAGATGGCTAGCAGGGAGTTCAATTCATGATACAATGCTATCTTCAGTAGATAGCACTATATCAGGTGGTTAGCAGGGAGTTCAATTCATGATACAATGCTATCTTCAGTAGATAGCACTATATCAGGTGGTTAGCAGGGAGTTCAATTCATGATACAATGCTATCTTCAGTAGATAGCACTATATCAGATGGCTAGCAGGGAGTTCAATTTATGATAAGATGTTATCTTCAGTAGATAGCACTATATTAGATGGCTATCAGGCAGTTCAATTCATGATAAGATGTTATCTTCAGTAGATAGCACTATATCAGATGGCTAGCAGGGAGTTCAATTCATGATAAGATGCTTTCTTCAGTAGATAGCACTACATCAGATGGCTAGCAGGGAGTTTTATTTATGATATGATGCTATTTTCAGTAGATAGCTCTATATCAGATGGCTAGCAGGGAGTTCAATTCATGATACAATGCTATCTTCAGTAGATAGCACTATATCAAATAACTAGCAGGAGTTCAATTTATGATATGATGCTATCTTCAGTAGATAGCACTATATCAGGTGGTTAGCAGGGAGTTCAATTCATGATACGATGCTATCTTCAGTAGATAGCACTATATCAGATGGCTAGCAGGGAGTTCAATTCATGATACAATGCTATCTTCAGTAGATAGCACTATATCAGGTGGTTAGCAGGGAGTTCAATTCATGATACAATGCTATCTTCAGTAGATAGCACTATATCAGGTGGTTAGCAGGGAGTTCAATTCATGATAAGATGCTATCTTCAGTAGATAGCACTATATCAGATGGCTAGCAGGGAATTATTTATGATATGATGCTATCTTCAATAGATAGCACTATATCAGATGGCTAGCAGGGAGTTCAATTCATGATAAGATGCTATCTTCAGTAGATAGCACTATATCAGATGGCTAGCAGGGAGTTTTATTTATGATATGATGCTATCTTCAATAGATAGCACTATATCAGATGGCTAGCAGGGAGTTCAATTTATGATATGATGCTATCTTCAGTAGATAGCACTATATCAGGTGGTTAGCAGGGAGTTCAATTCATGATACAATGCTATCTTCAGTAGATAGCACTATATCAGATGGCTAGCAGGGAGTTCAATTTATGATAAGATGTTATCTTCAGTAGATAGCACTATATTAGATGGCTATCAGGCAGTTCAATTCATGATAAGATGTTATCTTCAGTAGATAGCACTATATCAGATGGCTAGCAGGGAGTTCAATTCATGATAAGATGCTATCTTCAGTAGATAGCACTATATCAGATGGCTAGCAGGGAGTTATTTATGATATGATGCTATCTTCAATAGTTATCACTATATCAGATGGCTAGCAGGGAGTTTTATTTATGATACGATGCTATCTTCAGTAGATAGCACCATATCAAATAGCTAGCAGGGAGTTCAATTAATAATAAGATGATATCTTCAGTAGATAGCACTATATCAGGTGGTTAGCAGGGAGTTTTATTTATGATATGATACTATCTTCAATAGATAGCACTATATCATATGGCTAGCAGGGAGTTTTTATTTATGATACGAAGCTATCAGATGGCTAGCAGGGAGTTCAATTCATAATAAGATGTTATCTTCAGTAGATAGCACTATATCAGATGGCTAGCAGGGAATTCAATTCATGATAAGATGCTATCTTCAGTAGATAGCACTATATCAGATGGCTAGCAGGGAATTATTTATGATATGATGCTATCTTCAGTAGATAGCACTATATCAGATGGCTAGCAGGGAATTCAATTCATGATAAGATGCTATCTTCAGTAGATAGCACTATATCAGATGGCTAGCAGGGAATTCAATTCATGATAAGATGCTATCTTCAGTAGATAGCACTATATCAGATGGCTAGCAGGGAATTCAATTTATGATAAGATGTTATCTTCAGTAGATAGCACTATATCAAATGGCTAGCAGGGAGTTTTATTTATGATACGATGCTATCTTCAGTAGATAGCACTATATCAGATGGCTAGCAGGGAGTTTTATTTATGATACGATGCAATCTTCAGTAGATAGCACCATATCAAATAGCTAGCAGGGAGTTCAATTAATAATAAGATGCTATCTTCAGTAGATAACACTATATCAGATGGCTAGCAGGGAATTCAATTCATGATACAATGCTATCTTCAGTAGATAGCACTATATCAGATAGCTAGCAGGGAGTACAATTTATTCATGATAAGATGCTATCTTCAGTAGATAGCACTATATCAGATGGCTAGCAGGGAGTTATTTATGATATGATGCTATCTTCAATAGATATCACTATATCAGATGGCTAGCAGAGAGTTTTATTTATGATACGATGCTATCTTCAATAGATAGCACTATATCAGATGGCTAGCAGGGAGTTATTTATGATATGATGCTATCCTCAGTAGATAGCACTATATCAGATGGCTAGCAGGGAGTTTTATTTATGATACGATGCTATCTTCAGTAGATAGCACCATATCAAATAGCTAGCAGGGAGTTCAATTAATAATAAGATGATATCTTCAGTAGATAGCACTATATCAAGTGATTAGCAGGGAGTTTTATTTATGATATGATGCTATCTTCAATAGATAGCACTATATCAGATGGCTAGCAGGGAGTTTTATTTATGATACGATGCTATCTTCAGTAGATAGCACTATATCAGATGGCTAGCAGGGAGTTCAATTCATGATAAGATGCTATCTTCAGTAGATAGCACTATATCAGATGGCTAGCAGGGAGTTCAGTTCATAATATATGATGCTATCTTTAGTAGATATAAGATGGCTAGCAGGGAGTTCAAACTCAGTAGATAGCACTATATCAGGTGGATACTCAGCAAGTTCAATTCATGATAACATGCTATCTTCAGTAGATAGCATTGTCAGATGGCTATTAGGGAGTTCCATTCATGATATATGATGCTATCTTCAGTAGATAGCTCTATATCAGTTGGCTAGCAGGGAGTTCAATTCATGATAAGATGCTATCTTTAGTAGATAGCATTATCAGATGGCTAGCAGAGTTTAATTCATGATATATAATGATGCTATCTTCAGAAGATAGCACTATATCAGATGGCTAGCAGGGAGTTTTATTTATGATATGATGCTATCTTCAGTAGATAGCACTAGATCAGATGGCTAGCAGGGAGTTCAATTTATGATAAGATGTTATCTTCAGTAGATAGCACTATATTAGATGGCTATCAGGCAGTTCAATTCATGATAAGATGTTATCTTCAGTAGATAGCACTATATCAGATGGCTATCAGGGAGTTTTATTTATGATACGATGCTATCTTCAGTAGATAGCACCATATCAAATAGCTAGCAGGGAGTTCAATTAATAATAAGATGATATCTTCAGTAGATATCACTATATCAGGTGGTTAGCAGGGAGTTTTATTTATGATATGATGCTATCTTCAATAGATAGCACTATATCAGATGGCTAGCAGGGAGTTTTATTTATGATACGATGCTATCTTCAGTAGATAGCACCATATCAAATAGCTAGCAGGGAGTTCAATTAATAATAAGATGATATCTTCAGTAGATATCACTATATCAGGTGGTTAGCAGGAGTTTTATTTATGATATGATGCTATCTTCAATAGATAGCACTATATCAGATGGCTAGCAGGGAGTTTTATTTATGATACGATGCTATCTTCAGTAGATAGCACTATATCAGATGGCTAGCAGGGAGTTCAATTCATGATAAGATGCTATCTTCAGTAGATAGCACTATATCAGATGGCTAGCAGGGAATTCAATTCATGATACAATGCTATCTTCAGTAGATAGCACTATATCAGATGGCTAGCAGGGAGTACAATTTCTTCATGATAAGATGCTATCTTCAGTAGATAGCACTATATCAGATAGCTAGCAGGGAGTACAATTTATTCATGATAAGATGCTATCTTCAGTAGATAGCACTATATCAGATGGCTAGCAGGGAGTTATTTATGATATGATGCTATCTTCAATAGATATCACTATATCAGATGGCTAGCAGAGAGTTTTATTTATGATACGATGCTATCTTCAGTAGATAGCACCATATCAAATAGCTAGCACGGAGTTCAATTAATAATAAGATGCTATCTTCAGTAGATAGCACTATATCAAGTGATTAGCAGGGAGTTTTATTTATGATATGATACTATCTTCAATAGATAGCACTTTATCAGATGGCTAGCAGGGAGTTTTATTTCTGATACGATGCTATCTTCAGTAGATAGCACTAGATCAGGTGGTTAGCAGGGAGTTCAATTCATGATAAGATGCTATCTTCAGTAGATAGCACTATATCAGATGGCTATCAGGGAGTTCAATTCATGATACAATGCTATCTTCAGTAGATAGCACTATATCAGATGGCTATCAGGGAGTTCAATTTATGATACGATGCTATCTTCAGTAGATAGCACTATATCAGGTGGTTAGCAGGGAGTTCAATTCATAATAAGATGATATCTTCAGTAGATAGCACTATATCAGATGGCTAGCAGGGAGTTCAATTCATGATAAGATGCTATCTTCAGTAGATAACACTATAACAGATGGCTAGCAGGGAGTTCAATTCATAATACGATGCTATCTTCAGTAGATAGCACTATATCAGATGGCTAGCAGGGAGTTCAGTTCATAATATATGATGCTATCTTTAGTAGATATAAGATGGCTAGCAGGGAGTTCAAACTCAGTAGATAGCACTATATCAGGTAGATACTCAGCAAGTTCAATTCATGATAACATGCTATCTTCAGTAGATAGCATTGACAGATGGCTATTAGGGAGTTCCATTCATGATATATGATGCTATCTTCAGTAGATAGCTCTATATCAGTTGGCTAGCAGGGAGTTCAATTCATGATAAGATGCTATCTTTAGTAGATAGCATTATCAGATGGCTAGCAGAGTTTAATTCATGATATATAATGATGCTATCTTCAGAAGATAGCACTATATCAGATGGCTAGCAGGGAGATCAATTCATGTTATCTTCCGTAGATAGCACTATATCAAGTGGCTGGCAGGGAATTTAATTCATGATATGATGATATTGCTATCTTCAGTAGATGGCACTATATCTGGTGGTCAGCAGGGAGTTTTATTCATGATAAGATGCTATTTGCAGGTTCTATTAATGAATTATGCTATCTTCAGTAGATAGTACTATATCAGGTGGACATCATCAAGTTCAATTCATAATATAATGTTATCTTCAGTAGATAGCACTATATGACATGGCTAGCAAGGAGTCAAATTTATGATATGATGCTTTCTTCAGTAGATAGCACTACATCAGATGGCTAGCAGGAGTTTTATTTATGATATGATGCTATCTTCAGTAGATAGCTCTATATCAGATGGCTAGCGGGGAGTTCAATTCATGATACAATGCTATCTTCAGTAGATAGCACTATATCAAATAACTAGCAGGGAGTTCAATTTATGATATGATGCTATCTTCAGTAGATAGCACTATATCAGGTGGTTAGCAGGTAGTTCAATTCATGATACGATGCTATCTTCAGTAGATAGCACTATATCAGATGGCTATCAGGGAGTTCAATTCATGATATGATGCTATCTTCAATAGTTATCACTATATCAGGTGGTTAGCAGGGAGTTCAATTCATGATACGATGCTATCTTCAGTAGATAGCACTATATCAGATGGCTAGCAGGGAGTTCAATTTATGATAAGATGTTATCTTCAGTAGATAGCACTATATTAGATGGCTATCAGGCAGTTCAATTCATGATAAGATGTTATCTTCAGTAGATAGCACTATATCAGATGGCTAGCAGGGAGTTCAATTCATGATAAGATGCTATCTTCAGTAGATAGCACTATATCAGATGGCTAGCAGGGAGTTATTTATGATATGATGCTATCTTCAATAGTTATCACTATATCAGATGGCTAGCAGGGAGTTTTATTTATGATACGATGCTATCTTCAGTAGATAGCACCATATCAAATAGCTAGCAGGGAGTTCAATTAATAATAAGATGATATCTTCAGTAGATAGCACTATATCAGGTGGTTAGCAGGGAGTTTTATTTATGATATGATGCTATCTTCAGTAGATAGCACTATATCATATATGGCTAGCAGGGAGTTTTTATTTATGATACGAAGCTATCTTCAGTAGATAGCACTATATCAGATGGCTAGCAGGGAGTTCAATTCATAATAAGATGTTATCTTCAGTAGATAGCACTATATCAGATGGCTAGCAGGGAATTCAATTCATGATAAGATGCTATCTTCAGTAGATAGCACTATATCAGGTGGTTAGCAGGGAGTTCAATTCATGATACGATGCTATCTTCAGTAGATAGCACGTATATCAGATGGCTAAGGGAGTGTCAATTCATGATATGATGCTATCTTCAATAGTTATCACTATATCAGGTGGTTAGCAGGGAGTTCAATTCATGATACGATGCTATCTTCAGTAGATAGCACTATATCAGATGGCTAGCAGGGAGTTCAATTTATGATAAGATGTTATCTTCAGTAGATAGCACTATATTAGATGGCTATCAGGCAGTTCAATTCATGATAAGATGTTATCTTCAGTAGATAGCACTATATTAGATGGCTATCAGGCAGTTCAATTCATGATAAGATGTTATCTTCAGTAGATAGCACTATATCAGATGGCTAGCAGGGAGTTCAATTCATGATAAGATGCTATCTTCAGTAGATAGCACTATATCAGATGGCTAGCAGGGAGTTATTTATGATATGATGCTATCTTCAATAGTTATCACTATATCAGATGGCTAGCAGGGAGTTTTATTTATGATACGATGCTATCTTCAGTAGATAGCACCATATCAAATAGCTAGCAGGGAGTTCAATTAATAATAAGATGATATCTTCAGTAGATAGCACTATATCAGGTGGTTAGCAGGGAGTTTTATTTATGATATGATGCTATCTTCAGTAGATAGCACTATATCATATGGCTAGCAGGGAGTTTTTATTTATGATACGAAGCTATCTTCAGTAGATAGCACTATATCAGATGGCTAGCAGGGAGTTCAATTCATAATAAGATGTTATCTTCAGTAGATAGCACTATATCAGATGGCTAGCAGGGAATTCAATTCATGATAAGATGCTATCTTCAGTAGATAGCACTATATCAGATGGCTAGCAGGGAATTATTTATGATATGATGCTATCTTCAGTAGATAGCACTATATCAGATGGCTAGCAGGAATTCAATTCATGATAAGATGCTATCTTCAGTAGATAGCACTATATCAGATGGCTAGCAGGAATTCAATTTATGATAAGATGTTATCTTCAGTAGATAGCACTATATCAAATGGCTAGCAGGGAGTTTTATTTATGATACGATGCTATCTTCAGTAGATAGCACTATATCAGATGGCTAGCAGGGAGTTTTATTTATGATACGATGCTATCTTCAGTAGATAGCACCATATCAAATAGCTAGCAGGGAGTTCAATTAATAATAAGATGCTATCTTCAGTAGATAACACTATATCAGATGGCTAGCAGGGAATTCAATTCATGATACAATGCTATCTTCAGTAGATAGCACTATATCAGATAGCTAGCAGGGAGTACAATTTATTCATGATAAGATGCTATCTTCAGTAGATAGCACTATATCAGATGGCTAGCAGGGAGTTATTTATGATATGATGCTATCTTCAATAGATATCACTATATCAGATGGCTAGCAGAGAGTTTTATTTATGATACGATGCTATCTTCAATAGATAGCACTATATCAGATGGCTAGCAGGGAGTTATTTATGATATGATGCTATCCTCAGTAGATAGCACTATATCAGATGGCTAGCAGGGAGTTTTATTTATGATACGATGCTATCTTCAGTAGATAGCACCATATCAAATAGCTAGCAGGGAGTTCAATTAATAATAAGATGATATCTTCAGTAGATATCACTATATCAGGTGGTTAGCAGGGAGTTTTATTTATGATATGATGCTATCTTCAATAGATAGCACTATATCAGATGGCTAGCAGGGAGTTTTATTTATGATACGATGCTATCTTCAGTAGATAGCACTATATCAGATAGCTAGCAGGGAGTTCAATTCATGATAAGATGCTATCTTCAGTAGATAGCACTATATCAGATGGCTAGCAGGGAGTTCAATTCATAATAAGATGTTATCTTCAGTAGATAGCACTATATCAGATGGCTAGCAGGGAATTCAATTCATGATAAGATGCTATCTTCAGTAGATAGCACTATATCAGATGGCTAGCAGGGAATTCAATTCATGATAAGATGCTATCTTCAGTAGATAGCACTATATCAGATGGCTAGCAGGGAATTCAATTTATGATAAGATGTTATCTTCAGTAGATAGCACTATATCAAATGGCTAGCAGGGAGTTTTATTTATGATACGATGCTATCTTCAGTAGATAGCACTATATCAGATGGCTAGCAGGGAGTTTTATTTATGATACGATGCTATCTTCAGTAGATAGCACCATATCAAATAGCTAGCAGGGAGTTCAATTAATAATTCATGATAAGATGCTATCTTCAGTAGATAGCACTATATCAGATGGCTAGCAGGGAATTCAATTCATGATACAATGCTATCTTCAGTAGATAGCACTATATCAGATAGCTAGCAGGGAGTACAATTTATTCATGATAAGATGCTATTTTCAGTAGATAGCACTATATCAGATGGCTAGCAGGGAGTTATTTATGATATGATGCTATCTTCAATAGATATCACTATATCAGATGGCTAGCAGAGAGTTTTATTTATGATACGATGCTATCCTCAGTAGATAGCACTATATCAGATGGCTAGCAGGGAGTTTTATTTATGATACGATGCTATCCTCAGTAGATAGCACCTTATCAAATAGCTAGCAGGGAGTTCAATTAATAATAAGATGCTATCTTCAGTAGATAGCACTATATGAAGTGATTAGCAGGGAGTTTTATTTATGATATGATGCTATATTCAATAGATAGCACTATATCAGATGGCTAGCAGGGAGTTTTATTTATGATACGATGCTATCTTCAGTAGATAGCACTATATCAGATGGCTAGCAGGGAGTTTTATTTATGATACGATGCTATATTAAATAGATAGCACTATATCAGATGGCTAGCAGGGAGTTTTATTTATGATACGATGCTATCTTCAGTAGATAGCACTAGATCAGGTGGTTAGCAGGGAGTTCAATTCATGATAAGATGCTATCTTCAGTAGATAGCACTATATCAGATGGCTAGCAGGGAGTTCAATTTATGATAAGATGTTATCTTCAATAGATAGCACTATATCAGATGGCTATCAGGGAGTTTTATTGATGATACGATGCTATCCTCAGTAGATAGCACCATATCAAATAGCTAGCAGGGAGTTCAATTAATAATAAGATGCTATCTTCAGTAGATAGCACTATATCAAGTGATTAGCAGGGAGTTTTATTTATGATATGATGCTATCTTCAATAGATAGCACTATATCAGATGGCTAGCAGGGAGTTTTATTTATGATACGATGCTATCCTCAGTAGATAGCACCATATCAAATAGCTAGCAGGGAGTTCAATTAATAATAAGATGCTATCTTCAGTAGATAGCACTATATCAAGTGATTAGCAGGGAGTTTTATTTATGATATGATGCTATCTTCAATAGATATCACTATATCAGATGGCTAGCAGAGAGTTTTATTTATGATACGATGCTATCCTCAGTAGATAGCACCATATCAAATAGCTAGCAGGAGTTCAATTAATAATAAGATGCTATCTTCAGTAGATAGCACTATATCAAGTGATTAGCAGGGAGTTTTATTTATGATATGATGCTATCTTCAATAGATAGCACTATATCAGATGGCTAGCAGGGAGTTTTATTTATGATACGATGCTATCTTCAGTAGATAGCACTAGATCAGGTGGTTAGCAGGGAGTTCAATTCATGATAAGATACTATCTTCAGTAGATAGCACTATATCAGATGGCTAGCAGGGAGTTCAATTCATGATATGATGCTATCTTCAGTAGATAGCACTATATCAGATGGCTAGCAGGGAGTACAATTTCTTCATGATAAGATACTATCTTCAGTAGATAGCACTATATCAGATGGCTAGCAGGGAGTTCAATTCATGATACGATGCTATCTTCAGTAGATAGCACTATCTCAGGTGGTTAGCAGGGAGTTCAATTCATAATAAGATGCTATCTTCAGTAGAAAGCACTATATCAGATGGCTAGCAGGGAGATATGATGCTATCTTCAGTAGATAGCACTATATCAGATGGCTAGCAGGAGTTCAATTCATGATAAGATGCTATCTTCAGTAGATAGCACTATATCAGATGGCTAGCAGGGAGTTCAATTCATAATAAGATGCTATCTTCAGTAGAAAGCACTATATCAGATGGCTAGCAGGGAGTTCAATTTATGATATGATGCTATCTTCAGTAGATAGCACTATATCAGATGGCTAGCAGGGAGTTCAATTCATAATAAGATGCTATCTTCAGTAGATAGCACTATATCAGATGGCTAGCAGGGAGTTCAATTCATAATAAGATGCTATCTTCAGTAGATAGCACCATATCAAATAGCTAGCAGGGAGTTCAATTAATAATAAGATGCTATCTTCAGTAGATAACACTATATCAGATGGCTAGCAGGGAATTCAATTCATGATACAATGCTATCTTCAGTAGATAGCACTATATCAGATAGCTAGCAGGGAGTACAATTTATTCATGATAAGATGCTATCTTCAGTAGATAGCACTATATCAGATGGCTAGCAGGGAGTTATTTATGATATGATGCTATCTTCAATAGATATCACTATATCAGATGGCTAGCAGAGAGTTTTATTTATGATACGATGCTATCTTCAATAGATAGCACTATATCAGATGGCTAGCAGGGAGTTATTTATGATATGATGCTATCCTCAGTAGATAGCACTATATCAGATGGCTAGCAGGGAGTTTTATTTATGATACGATGCTATCTTCAGTAGATAGCACCATATCAAATAGCTAGCAGGGAGTTCAATTAATAATAAGATGATATCTTCAGTAGATAGCACTATATCAAGTGATTAGCAGGGAGTTTTATTTATGATATGATGCTATCTTCAATAGATAGCACTATATCAGATGGCTAGCAGGGAGTTTTATTTATGATACGATGCTATCTTCAGTAGATAGCACTATATCAGATGGCTAGCAGGGAGTTCAATTCATGATAAGATGCTATCTTCAGTAGATAGCACTATATCAGATGGCTAGCAGGGAGTTCAGTTCATAATATATGATGCTATCTTTAGTAGATATAAGATGGCTAGCAGGGAGTTCAAACTCAGTAGATAGCACTATATCAGGTGGATACTCAGCAAGTTCAATTCATGATAACATGCTATCTTCAGTAGATAGCATTGTCAGATGGCTATTAGGGAGTTCCATTCATGATATATGATGCTATCTTCAGTAGATAGCTCTATATCAGTTGGCTAGCAGGGAGTTCAATTCATGATAAGATGCTATCTTTAGTAGATAGCATTATCAGATGGCTAGCAGAGTTTAATTCATGATATATAATGATGCTATCTTCAGAAGATAGCACTATATCAGATGGCTAGCAGGGAGTTTTATTTATGATATGATGCTATCTTCAGTAGATAGCACTAGATCAGATGGCTAGCAGGGAGTTCAATTTATGATAAGATGTTATCTTCAGTAGATAGCACTATATTAGATGGCTATCAGGCAGTTCAATTCATGATAAGATGTTATCTTCAGTAGATAGCACTATATCAGATGGCTATCAGGGAGTTTTATTTATGATACGATGCTATCTTCAGTAGATAGCACCATATCAAATAGCTAGCAGGGAGTTCAATTAATAATAAGATGATATCTTCAGTAGATATCACTATATCAGGTGGTTAGCAGGGAGTTTTATTTATGATATGATGCTATCTTCAATAGATAGCACTATATCAGATGGCTAGCAGGGAGTTTTATTTATGATACGATGCTATCTTCAGTAGATAGCACCATATCAAATAGCTAGCAGGGAGTTCAATTAATAATAAGATGATATCTTCAGTAGATATCACTATATCAGGTGGTTAGCAGGGAGTTTTATTTATGATATGATGCTATCTTCAATAGATAGCACTATATCAGATGGCTAGCAGGGAGTTTTATTTATGATACGATGCTATCTTCAGTAGATAGCACTATATCAGATGGCTAGCAGGGAGTTCAATTCATGATAAGATGCTATCTTCAGTAGATAGCACTATATCAGATGGCTAGCAGGAATTCAATTCATGATACAATGCTATCTTCAGTAGATAGCACTATATCAGATGGCTAGCAGGGAGTACAATTTCTTCATGATAAGATGCTATCTTCAGTAGATAGCACTATATCAGATAGCTAGCAGGGAGTACAATTTATTCATGATAAGATGCTATCTTCAGTAGATAGCACTATATCAGATGGCTAGCAGGGAGTTATTTATGATATGATGCTATCTTCAATAGATATCACTATATCAGATGGCTAGCAGAGAGTTTTATTTATGATACGATGCTATCTTCAGTAGATAGCACAATAATATCAAATAGCTAGCACGGAGTTCAATTAATAATAAGATGCTATCTTCAGTAGATAGCACTATATCAAGTGATTAGCAGGGAGTTTTATTTATGATATGATACTATCTTCAATAGATAGCACTTTATCAGATGGCTAGCAGGGAGTTTTATTTCTGATACGATGCTATCTTCAGTAGATAGCACTAGATCAGGTGGTTAGCAGGGAGTTCAATTCATGATAAGATGCTATCTTCAGTAGATAGCACTATATCAGATGGCTATCAGGAGTTCAATTCATGATACAATGCTATCTTCAGTAGATAGCACTATATCAGATGGCTATCAGGGAGTTCAATTTATGATACGATGCTATCTTCAGTAGATAGCACTATATCAGGTGGTTAGCAGGGAGTTCAATTCATAATAAGATGATATCTTCAGTAGATAGCACTATATCAGATGGCTAGCAGGGAGTTCAATTCATGATAAGATGCTATCTTCAGTAGATAACACTATAACAGATGGCTAGCAGGGAGTTCAATTCATAATACGATGCTATCTTCAGTAGATAGCACTATATCAGATGGCTAGCAGGGAGTTCAGTTCATAATATATGATGCTATCTTTAGTAGATATAAGATGGCTAGCAGGGAGTTCAAACTCAGTAGATAGCACTATATCAGGTAGATACTCAGCAAGTTCAATTCATGATAACATGCTATCTTCAGTAGATAGCATTGACAGATGGCTATTAGGGAGTTCCATTCATGATATATGATGCTATCTTCAGTAGATAGCTCTATATCAGTTGGCTAGCAGGGAGTTCAATTCATGATAAGATGCTATCTTTAGTAGATAGCATTATCAGATGGCTAGCAGAGTTTAATTCATGATATATAATGATGCTATCTTCAGAAGATAGCACTATATCAGATGGCTAGCAGGAGATCAATTCATGTTATCTTCCGTAGATAGCACTATATCAAGTGGCTGGCAGGGAATTTAATTCATGATATGATGATATTGCTATCTTCAGTAGATGGCACTATATCTGGTGGTCAGCAGGGAGTTTTATTCATGATAAGATGCTATTTGCAGGTTCTATTAATGAATTATGCTATCTTCAGTAGATAGTACTATATCAGGTGGACATCATCAAGTTCAATTCATAATATAATGTTATCTTCAGTAGATAGCACTATATGACATGGCTAGCAAGGAGTCAAATTTATGATATGATGCTTTCTTCAGTAGATAGCACTACATCAGATGGCTAGCAGGGAGTTTTATTTATGATATGATGCTATCTTCAGTAGATAGCTCTATATCAGATGGCTAGCGGGGAGTTCAATTCATGATACAATGCTATCTTCAGTAGATAGCACTATATCAAATAACTAGCAGGGAGTTCAATTTATGATATGATGCTATCTTCAGTAGATAGCACTATATCAGGTGGTTAGCAGGGAGTTCAATTCATGATACGATGCTATCTTCAGTAGATAGCACTATATCAGATGGCTATCAGGGAGTTCAATTCATGATATGATGCTATCTTCAATAGTTATCACTATATCAGGTGGTTAGCAGGGAGTTCAATTCATGATACGATGCTATCTTCAGTAGATAGCACTATATCAGATGGCTAGCAGGGAGTTCAATTTATGATAAGATGTTATCTTCAGTAGATAGCACTATATTAGATGGCTATCAGGCAGTTCAATTCATGATAAGATGTTATCTTCAGTAGATAGCACTATATCAGATGGCTAGCAGGGAGTTCAATTCATGATAAGATGCTATCTTCAGTAGATAGCACTATATCAGATGGCTAGCAGGGTAGATATGATGCTATCTTCAATAGTTATCACTATATCAGATGGCTAGCAGGGAGTTTTATTTATGATACGATGCTATCTTCAGTAGATAGCACCATATCAAATAGCTAGCAGGGAGTTCAATTAATAATAAGATGATATCTTCAGTAGATAGCACTATATCAGGTGGTTAGCAGGGAGTTTTATTTATGATATGATGCTATCTTCAGTAGATAGCACTATATCATATGGCTAGCAGGGAGTTTTTATTTATGATACGAAGCTATCTTCAGTAGATAGCACTATATCAGATGGCTAGCAGGGAGTTCAATTCATAATAAGATGTTATCTTCAGTAGATAGCACTATATCAGATGGCTAGCAGGGAATTCAATTCATGATAAGATGCTATCTTCAGTAGATAGCACTATATCAGATGGCTAGCAGGGAATTATTTATGATATGATGCTATCTTCAGTAGATAGCACTATATCAGATGGCTAGCAGGGAATTCAATTCATGATAAGATGCTATCTTCAGTAGATAGCACTATATCAGATGGCTAGCAGGGAATTCAATTTATGATAAGATGTTATCTTCAGTAGATAGCACTATATCAAATGGCTAGCAGGGAGTTTTATTTATGATACGATGCTATCTTCAGTAGATAGCACTATATCAGATGGCTAGCAGGGAGTTTTATTTATGATACGATGCTATCTTCAGTAGATAGCACCATATCAAATAGCTAGCAGGGAGTTCAATTAATAATAAGATGCTATCTTCAGTAGATAACACTATATCAGATGGCTAGCAGGGAATTCAATTCATGATACAATGCTATCTTCAGTAGATAGCACTATATCAGATAGCTAGCAGGGAGTACAATTTATTCATGATAAGATGCTATCTTCAGTAGATAGCACTATATCAGATGGCTAGCAGGGAGTTATTTATGATATGATGCTATCTTCAATAGATATCACTATATCAGATGGCTAGCAGAGAGTTTTATTTATGATACGATGCTATCTTCAATAGATAGCACTATATCAGATGGCTAGCAGGGAGTTATTTATGATATGATGCTATCCTCAGTAGATAGCACTATATCAGATGGCTAGCAGGGAGTTTTATTTATGATACGATGCTATCTTCAGTAGATAGCACCATATCAAATAGCTAGCAGGGAGTTCAATTAATAATAAGATGATATCTTCAGTAGATATCACTATATCAGGTGGTTAGCAGGGAGTTTTATTTATGATATGATGCTATCTTCAATAGATAGCACTATATCAGATGGCTAGCAGGGAGTTTTATTTATGATACGATGCTATCTTCAGTAGATAGCACTATATCAGATGGCTAGCAGGGAGTTCAATTCATGATAAGATGCTATCTTCAGTAGATAGCACTATATCAGATGGCTAGCAGGGAGTTCAATTCATAATAAGATGTTATCTTCAGTAGATAGCACTATATCAGATGGCTAGCAGGGAATTCAATTCATGATAAGATGCTATCTTCAGTAGATAGCACTATATCAGATGGCTAGCAGGGAATTCAATTCATGATAAGATGCTATCTTCAGTAGATAGCACTATATCAGATGGCTAGCAGGGAATTCAATTTATGATAAGATGTTATCTTCAGTAGATAGCACTATATCAAATGGCTAGCAGGGAGTTTTATTTATGATACGATGCTATCTTCAGTAGATAGCACTATATCAGATGGCTAGCAGGGAGTTTTATTTATGATACGATGCTATCTTCAGTAGATAGCACCATATCAAATAGCTAGCAGGGAGTTCAATTAATAATAAGATGCTATCTTCAGTAGATAGCACTATATCAGATGGCTAGCAGGGAATTCAATTCATGATACAATGCTATCTTCAGTAGATAGCACTATATCAGATAGCTAGCAGGGAGTACAATTTATTCATGATAAGATGCTATTTTCAGTAGATAGCACTATATCAGATGGCTAGCAGGGAGTTATTTATGATATGATGCTATCTTCAATAGATATCACTATATCAGATGGCTAGCAGAGAGTTTTATTTATGATACGATGCTATCCTCAGTAGATAGCACTATATCAGATGGCTAGCAGGGAGTTTTATTTATGATACGATGCTATCCTCAGTAGATAGCACCTTATCAAATAGCTAGCAGGGAGTTCAATTAATAATAAGATGCTATCTTCAGTAGATAGCACTATATGAAGGCTTAGCAGAGAGTTTTATTTATGATATGATGCTATATTCAATAGATAGCACTATATCAGATGGCTAGCAGGGAGTTTTATTTATGATACGATGCTATCTTCAGTAGATAGCACTATATCAGATGGCTAGCAGGGAGTTTTATTTATGATACGATGCTATATTAAATAGATAGCACTATATCAGATGGCTAGCAGGGAGTTTTATTTATGATACGATGCTATCTTCAGTAGATAGCACTAGATCAGGTGGTTAGCAGGGAGTTCAATTCATGATAAGATGCTATCTTCAGTAGATAGCACTATATCAGATGGCTAGCAGGGAGTTCAATTTATGATAAGATGTTATCTTCAATAGATAGCACTATATCAGATGGCTATCAGGGAGTTTTATTGATGATACGATGCTATCCTCAGTAGATAGCACCATATCAAATAGCTAGCAGGGAGTTCAATTAATAATAAGATGCTATCTTCAGTAGATAGCACTATATCAAGTGATTAGCAGGGAGTTTTATTTATGATATGATGCTATCTTCAATAGATAGCACTATATCAGATGGCTAGCAGGGAGTTTTATTTATGATACGATGCTATCCTCAGTAGATAGCACCATATCAAATAGCTAGCAGGGAGTTCAATTAATAATAAGATGCTATCTTCAGTAGATAGCACTATATCAAGTGATTAGCAGGGAGTTTTATTTATGATATGATGCTATCTTCAATAGATATCACTATATCAGATGGCTAGCAGAGAGTTTTATTTATGATACGATGCTATCCTCAGTAGATAGCACCATATCAAATAGCTAGCAGGGAGTTCAATTAATAATAAGATGCTATCTTCAGTAGATAGCACTATATCAAGTGATTAGCAGGGAGTTTTATTTATGATATGATGCTATCTTCAATAGATAGCACTATATCAGATGGCTAGCAGGGAGTTTTATTTATGATACGATGCTATCTTCAGTAGATAGCACTAGATCAGGTGGTTAGCAGGGAGTTCAATTCATGATAAGATACTATCTTCAGTAGATAGCACTATATCAGATGGCTAGCAGGGAGTTCAATTCATGATATGATGCTATCTTCAGTAGATAGCACTATATCAGATGGCTAGCAGGGAGTACAATTTCTTCATGATAAGATACTATCTTCAGTAGATAGCACTATATCAGATGGCTAGCAGGGAGTTCAATTCATGATACGATGCTATCTTCAGTAGATAGCACTATCTCAGGTGGTTAGCAGGGAGTTCAATTCATAATAAGATGCTATCTTCAGTAGAAAGCACTATATCAGATGGCTAGCAGGGAGTTCAATTTATGATATGATGCTATCTTCAGTAGATAGCACTATATCAGATGGCTAGCAGGGAGTTCAATTCATGATAAGATGCTATCTTCAGTAGATAGCACTATATCAGATAGCTAGCAGGGAGTTCAATTCATAATAAGATGCTATCTTCAGTAGAAAGCACTATATCAGATGGCTAGCAGGGAGTTCAATTTATGATATGATGCTATCTTCAGTAGATAGCACTATATCAGATGGCTAGCAGGGAGTTCAATTCATAATAAGATGCTATCTTCAGTAGATAGCACTATATCAGATGGCTAGCAGGGAGTTCAATTCATAATAAGATGCTATCTTCAGTAGATAGCACTATATCAGATGGCTAGCAGGGAGTTCAATTCATAATAAGATGCTATCTTCAGTAGAAAGCACTATATCAGATGGCTAGCAGGGAGTTCAATTTATGATATGATGCTATCTTCAGTAGATAGCACTATATCAGATGGCTAGCAGGGAGTTCAATTCATGATAAGATGCTATCTTCAGTAGATAGCACTATATCAGATGGCTAGCAGGGAGTTCAATTCATGATAAGATGCTATCTTCAGTAGATAGCACTATATCAGATGGCTAGCAGGGAGTTCAATTCATGATAAGATGTTATCTTCAGTAGAAAGCACTATATCAGATGGCTAGCAGGGAGTTCAATTCATGATAAGATGTTATCTTCAGTAGATAGCACTATATCAGATGGCTAGCAGGGAGTTCAATTCATGATAAGATGATATCTTCAGTAGATAGCACTATATCAGGTGGTTAGGAGGGAGTTTTATTCATGATAAGATGCTATCTTCAGTAGATAGCACTATATCAGATGGCTAGCAGGGAATTCAATTCATAATAAGATGTTATCTTCAGTAGATAGCACTATATCAGATGGCTATCAGGGAGTTCAATTTATGATATGATGCTATCTTCAGTAGACAGCACTATATCAGATGGCTAGCAGGGAGTTCCATACATGAATTATGCTATCTTCAGTAGATAGCACTATATCAGGTGGATATCATCAAGTTCAATTCATAATACAATGCTTTCTTCAGTAGAAAGCGCTATATCAGGTGGTTAGCAGGGAGTTCAATTCATGATACGATGCTATCTTCAGTAGATAGCACTATATCAGGTGGTTAGCAGGGAGTTCAATTCATGATACAATGCTATCTTCAGTAGATAGCACTACATCAGATGGTTAGCAGGGAGTTCAATTCATGATACAATGCTATCTTCAGTAGATAGCACTATATCAGGTGGTTAGCAGGGAGTTCAATTCATGATACAATGCTATCTTCAGTAGATAGCACTATATCAGATGGTTAGCAGGGAGTTCAATTCATGATAAGATGCTATCTTCAGTAGATAGCACTATATCAGGTGGTTAGCAGGGAATTCAATTCATGATACAATGTTATCTTCAGTAGATAGCACTATATCAGATGGCTATCAGGGAGTTCAATTCATGATACAATGCTATCTTCAGTAGATAGCACTATATCAGGTGGTTAGCAGGGAATTCAATTCATGATACAATGTTATCTTCAGTAGATAGCACTATATCAGGTGGTTAGCAGGGAGTTCAATTCATGATACAATGTTATCTTCAGTAGATAGCACTATATCAGATGGCTAGCAGGGAGTTCAATTCATGATATATGATGCTATCTTCAGTAGATAGCATTATATCAGTTACAAGTTACATGTGACATGTAAAAATGAACGAAAATTGCACACAGGATTACTTCAATACTCTAGTCTAAACACTGGTTAGTAACTAAACAGTTGTCTAACTTACACAACAGCAAAATGCACTGACATGGAACAGCTTCCTGGACCACATTCACAGCCCAATAATTGGCACCCAACACAAGAAATCTGTGAGTAAATGGAATAGTGTGGAACAAGACCTGTTTCTTAAAGAAAGTGTGTGAAAAGCAGAAGCAGCCCGTTCCACACTATTCCACTTACTCTTTTGAAATAATCACCTGTGTAAGGAACTTGTACACATTCTCACAGATATCTTTTGCTGGGTTCCAGTTATTCGCCTGTGAATGTGGTCATGGAAGCTGTTCCGTATCAGTGCATTTTACTGCTGTGTCAGTTGGACAACTGCTTGGTTACTGACATGTATTTAGAGTAGAGTATTGAAATCACCCTATGTGTAATTTTTGTTCATTTTTATGGACAGGGTTTTAAGATATGACCTTGTGAAAAATTATAAGTTTCTTTTTGAGGCCAGTTTATATACATATGTTTCTAAAGAGGACATTTAGAGCTTTCAGAAACTGAAAACCCCATGTTGACGACTTTTCTTTGTGAAGTTACGTTAATTTATCAATCGCTGAAAACAATGTAAAAAAAGAATTTTAACACTTTCTTTGCCAATATCTCAAAATCAATATTAGCGACATGCTACTCATTTCCCTTGTCCCATCGTGTCACATATTCAGTAGATATCACTATATCAGATGGATAGCAGCAAGTTCAATTTGTGATTCAATGTTATATTCAGTAGATAGCACTGTATCAGATGGCTAGCAGGGAGTTCAATTCATGATATCTTCAGTAGATAGCACTTGATCATATGGATAGCAGGGAGTTGTGTCAGTTCATGATTGAATGCTATCTTCAGTGGATAGCACTATATCATGTTGTTAGCAGGGAGCTCAATTCATGATATTCTTCTGTCAGTAGATAACACTATATCATGTGGCTATCTTCAGTAGATATCATTCCCAACACCATCACAGATTCCAATATAAACATTATGTTTTAACAAATCCAAGTCTGTGAAAATATTGGATCCAAAACATAAACAATAAAATTGGATGCTTTATGCCCAATATATGTATTGGTAAGTTTTTGGCTGAATTGATCCAATTTATTTTTATCAAAATACTATCAACATAATAAATAATAAACAAATCCAAATTATGCAATGCCACATTTATTTAATGACTAGTACAAAAATACACATGAGTGTTATCATATTTATTTTTCTAGTTCAAACTTATACAAATTTGAAAAAGCATATTTATTTTTGGAAAAGAATAGCCACAAAATGAGCTATAACCTTCTAAAGATTGACAGCTCGTCATCACATTAATTAATTACATAACCATTGACTCCTACCTCACTTACAGGTGATTACTATGGTGTTTCATGGCTCACAGTGTATTTTACCCATACAAAAAATCATTCCGTACCGTGCATGCACAGATCACTGACAGTGACGCAATCAACCAATCAGCAGTTGGAAAATCGTTAACCCAATGACGTCATTGGTGCATTTTCATTGATAACATTCAGAATCGTTCAAAAACAAAAGTTTTTAATTACAAATATTTAATTTTTGTGTGTATGAATGTCATTGTGTATCTCAAATTAACATTGTGTATTATCGTAGCGTTGAATGCCCTGAAGCTTGTGAGGCGGATCCGTTGCAAATTTGGTGGTTTTCTTGTTTTTTGTGACATTAAAAATCCATCTTTTGCATGGCGCTGTGTGTGTGTGTGTGTGTGTGTGTGGGAACGGGGGTCAGCTATGCATGCATGGATTCTGTTAATAACGACCTGCATACATAAACACTATATACTGCTGACTGAGTGTACCAATCGTAGCAGGGTGTAAAATATACAACAAAGTCCATGTTTAATCTCAAACTCTTTAATAGTATAGATACGTTATGGGGTAAATATAAGCATTTGAATAATTTAACAATAATTTGAACCTGAAAAATAAATGAACATGAAAGTTAATGAGTGATTTTTCAACATATTTGACTGTTGGATAAATATGGGTGCTGCAGCTTTAGAGCTAAGGCAATATGGCGCATTACTTTGAAGTTGGTAATGGGTAAATTACACTGTGTGGCTATAATGTGTTCTCGTACTTGAGCAGCAAAACAGTACAATACAAACACCCACAGCATACTATATGCTACAGTTTTTACTTATTATAACTGGTTTGACCATTTTGGCTTCTGAAGTCCAAACAAAACATTTTGGGCTAAATATAGGGACGGAGTGCTAAGTCAAATACAAATACATTGTTTACAGCACATACAGCCCTTTTCAGTGACACACCATGTACCTATTTATTGTTATTTTGGAATACTGAAGTGTAAAAGATGTACATAATTGTACTGCATCAGACCTAACGGATTTGGTGCGTCAATATATATATATTGCTACCAGGCCCAATATAAATTGATTGATACACTTTGGAAACACAAACATCTTGTTCAGGGCTCAAATTTAGCACTTGTCTGTGGCAACATTCAGCCTGTAAATGCATCAGGCAAGCTGTAAATGCTGGTGATTAAGTTGTCGAGCCAACTCAATTGCCAACTGGCCCAATCTGGAATAGCAGACCAGTTGTTAAAAAAGTGAAACGCAAGCCCCGAATTCTTGCTTAGAGTTAGAAGTTACCACCTACATAGTTTCAACCAGTATTTTCTCAGGAGGTTGGAGGATTTGATTTTGATTCAGATTTATGCAAGATATTAATTATCTGCACATTTTCATTTTGTCTTTTATGTGTGACATGACCTGGTCCAACAAGGCAAAGGAAGCAACTTGAAAATTGGGATCTTTTCATTAAAAGATGCATTAAGTAACCAAGTTTGCTAATGCTGAAATTCTTCATTTATATTTACTTATATACTTCATTAATATATTCTTGTTCATTGATTGGTTAAAAGTTGATCACATGACCAAAAATAGTTCTACCATCAGTACTCCTATCCGTAAATAGTACCTCTAAGCTGTAAATAGTATTTTCAATGTCCCGGATGAGCCGTAAATAGTACCTCCAAGCCCTAAATAGTACTTTTGACCTGATGCCTTCCGCATGCGTGCATTCGATGCGACGGAACAGTTCACGCACACAAAACTGCCATAGCGAGATTTCGCGCTGCTGTAATTGGTTGGCCCGATTTTAGCCTATTCAATTTTTTTGAAGGGCAAATATAGGTTGTGCTTAAATTGGTCATGCTGTTCACTCAGGCTAGAAGCTGGAGAGTCAAACATCAAATAATTTTCTTTTAACCAATCAATAAATAAAGAACATATTAATGAAGTATATAAAACAAATATATACTGCCTTTATTCGAAGTTCTGGTTAAAACTTAAGGTAGAAATAACCTTCTGTAAGAGCTTAGAGTCTTTCATTTCAATGTTCTTTAATGCTACCTCTTCTCTGCAGCTTGTAGTATTTCTAATCTTTCTAATGGTAATTGTGGATAGAGGTTAAATCCTAATGGCTGTGTGAGGTCTAGTCCTTGATATTGCAAAATCTGTTGTTGTAACACCTGTAAAAACACACAACAAACATGAAAATATGTTAAGTGAATTTAGCCCATTATCCAACGGTTGCTACAACTGCTTGCAGAGATTTAAACCTCTAGCTCTTCTTCTCTTCAGTAGAGTTGGAAGTCGGTTGGTGTGTCAATTGGTGACATGACATATTCCTGGTCAGGTCCACCTCAATGATTAGGATTGAGTTATGTTTCATTTGAGAAGACAGGATAAGTATAATATTTTTAATGCAAATGTGCTATTTTTTTCTAATATCAGGAGCAAGTAAACCACTATCAATAGATTGTTCGATTGTGACAAAAGAATATAAGACAACTTGAATGTGATGATCACTGTGGTATATATTACACTGATTGAAAAATACCAAATGGTTCAAAACATAATGTACAGAAAACAAACAAGCTTGAAACCTGTACCAACCTGTTATCTATTAAATCCTCAGCCAACTTGATACCGAAATTTGTATTATGCTACTCTCATAAAGTATAAGTAGGAATTTGAGCCTACAAAATATTGCACTTTTCCTAAATCATCATAATTTGGATGAAGAGGATTGAGTCAACCATGTTTGTAGAAATAGGCAATGAACTTAGTATACATATTTGCACATTTCTCAAAAACTCTTAAGAGTGGCCTAACTATGATTAGTAAAAGAACTAGAAAGATCCATGGGGCTCAACTAGTTCTGGACTGAATAGTATATTATATAAGGCAACAAAAAAAAAAGGTTAGTCTCCAAGCTCACAAGTGGTTTGAAAACAAATGCGAAATGCGATTTTTTTGTTTTATTCCCGACTTAGTATTTTTATGGTATTTTGAGAAAGAAGTCTGATTTTCGGCGGATTTTTCTTAATAAAAAAAAATTCTGCATTTCTTTTTTTTCCAAATCTCGCGATTTTACAAATGCGTGCGCAAGCTTTGAGACAAACTTTTTTTTGTTTGGCCTAATAGAACAAGTTGGAAGTGCCCTAAAGAAAAATACAACTGTTTACCTTATCTTTTAGTGCTAATACTTGTCGAATCATCTTCAGCTTCAGCCTGACTGCTTCTACTTTATCCAAATTATCTTGGCTAAACAAAAATTTGTTCAGATGTGATAGGGCTACCAGGTACATGATGGGTGACCATGAAGGACGTACTGATCCTGATGCGACACAGCCTAGGTAGATCTCAACAAGCTCTGGGTTTGTTTCTTTAGGTTCTAAGAAATTGCTAAGTGGAATGGCACACTGAAAAAAACCAAGATATTGGTAAAGTGCAACTCAACTGAGGTGTTAAGGGATCTAGAATGAGCGTTTATGGCATTTCGACAGTATTTTTTGTGGGACATGAGAGCCCCTCAGACCTATCGAATTGCATTCTGAATACGAAGCATGTCTTTCTGATATCAAATAATTTTCATTTTTTGAAAT
The DNA here is from genome assembly GCF_039555335.1 of Amphiura filiformis. Lineage (NCBI taxonomy): Eukaryota > Metazoa > Echinodermata > Ophiuroidea > Amphilepidida > Amphiuridae > Amphiura > Amphiura filiformis. Next base: position 55,953,517 of record NC_092628.1, on the reverse strand, counting down.
TCACGATATAATACAAATTTTATGACAAATTATTTAAATTTGATATTTTTCAAATTTTTGATATACGAGGGTCATTCAAAAAGTTCTACCTGTTGGGTCATAACTTTTGTTTTGTTAAAGGTAGCTACTTAAAAATTTGCATACATATACTAGTTTGTAATGTCACCTACAGGTGGTGAAAATATCATGTCAAGACCATTTTCAGATTTTTGTAGGTGACCTGAAAAACACAGTAAGATATGGTACACGGAAGCGGTGGCGCATCTTTGGATATTGCACTTGAAAACATGCGTGCAGCCAATGTACGAACTTCCTCTTTATACAAAAAAAAAATCATATTAGTAACAATATAAATTTTGAATGAATATACACCTTACAGTCCAAAACATCATCTGTGACTGAAAAAGTAAAATTTTGATGGACAGAAGTTACCCAGAATTCCAATTTTTGGAGGGATATCTTGTAACATCTCAGTTAATGATAATCAGCATAGTGTCCATCCCTACAGCATGACTTTTCTAGCTGCGCTTTTAGATAAAAAACAAAAGTTAAAACTACTATAACATATTTTTCAGCCAAAAAAGTAAATTTAATTCCTTTGTGATCTATTGTGGTATTTTATTCCAAAGAAAGCGACATAATGCCACCATTTTACATGATGTTTTATTAAAGTCAATATCTTCATAAACTGAGTTTGTGGTCATCTACACTAATTTTTATTACACTGGCTATTTGTTCTATTAGTTTTGTGCATATTAATGTCCATCATTTTCAGTTTGTGGCAACCTTTTAACCAGTACATATAATTTTATGATTATTCTTGTGTTTTATACAGTTTTTACTGTATAACATGACCAAATGGAATAATTATGGGATCTTCAACACACTGTACTTGAGACGCATTTGTAAATATTGTACATATCTTACTGTGGTTTTCAGGTCACCAGCAAAAATCTGAAAATGGTCTTGACATGATTTTTTCACCACCTGTAGGTGACATTTCGAACTATATGTATGCAAATTTTCAAGTAGCTAACTTTAACAAAACAAAAGTTATGACCCAACAGGTAGAACTTTTTGAATGACCCTCGTATAACAGTCCTCGAAATAAATTTTATAAATCTAATGATGTATTCTTAAAGTGTATGTAGCTGGGAGGAAAAGCCGATGATCAATTGAACATTTTGACCTTTTATATTGAAGATATGGATTTTTTTCCCCAAAAGACCTATTTTTTTGTGTGTTTTGGGGAAAAAAAATCCATATCTTCAATACGAAAGGTCGAAATTTTCAATTGATCATCGGCTTTTCATCCCACCTACATACACTTTAAGTATAAATCATCAGATTTATAAAGTTTACTTCAAGTACTGTTAAATATCAAAAATATCAATTTTTAATGATTTGCCATAAAATGTGTATTACATTACGAATATCATTTGATATCAGAAGGACATTCTTCGTATTCAGAATGCTAATCGATATGTCTGATGTGTTCTAATGTCCCACAATAAATACTGTCCAAATGTTCATACCCCTTCCCTTAAGATGTTATACAAAATAATATTGAATGCCTAAGCATGAATGCCTTACATATAATAAAAAAAAATAACACAATGTTAAATTTTGACTTCACCTCGTGACATGGAATTATCCAAATTTGACAGAGTGATACACATATATTTATACAATTGCTCAAACATAGGCAGGCAATTTTTTTTTTTTAACAATACAAAACAAATTCTTTTTTCAGCCATTAACGGTTCAAATCAATGCCATCCTTTAACATGAAAGACAATAAGTGATATGACCAGAAAATGATATCCATGGAGATGCTACATAATTGGATCTAAGTAAGACTGATCCACCACCATCTTTATTCCGGGAAAGGGGCAAAGTTATTCATATTTTGGTCTGCATCCATTCAAACTCATACTGCTAGTGCATAACACTCACAGACTATGTATAATAGTAAGCCCTATAATGAGGTTTGTGTTATCATAAGCTTGTCTTTTAAATTTCACTGCCTCCTTTGGAATTACACTACACTCATCACTTATGTAACAGCAAGATGTATTTCAAAGACTTTTCAAATAATGAATTAATCAAGAAATCAATCATAATTATAACAGTCAGATATATAACCTATAATGGACAAACAACAAAATTAAAAAAATAAATATTTGGAACCAAATAGCACTGTTAGGGACAAACAACAAAATTTAAAAATTACCTCTCTTAGTGGTAGCCCTAATGACCTGAGTACACCAACTCTATCAAACCAAACAGCTTTCCTCAATGATGGATTGAATTGTTGTTGTATTGGAAGTAGGATGAAGTGTGCAAACAGGCGATTACCAAATGACACTGCTTCATACTGGGTTAATATCGACATGTACCTGTACCACAAACAAACAACAGTACATAGAAACTTGATTAGAACAGTTGAGGCATCCCCTACTATTTATACTACAAATCCTCCACCTGCTTGTGGAGCTCGGTGTTTTAAAGCTGATGTAAGAAATACCCCATTTGTTCCATTAACTGCCCATGCCCCTATAAGCGCCCACCCAATTACTTTACAACAAGCAAACTGATATGAGTGGGGGCACGTTGGCGCAGCGGTACGGGCTCTACCTTGTAATTGGTGGATTGCGAGCTCGAGCTACAGCGGTGCCATTGTGTTGTGCTCTGGGGCAAGGTGCTTTACCTTACTTGCCTCTCTCTACCCAGGGGTGAAATGGGGAGCTGTTATGAATATTGTCCATTGAGCGCCGCCTTAAGGTATGAACATGCCTTGGGCATTGTATGGCAGCTGACATTATTCTAATTTCTAACGACAGCGGAATAAATGTAAAGCGCTTTGGTACATTATACACATGTGAAAGGTGCTGTATAAATACCAACATTTATTTTTTAATTTTTTTAACTGCCCATGCAAATCTGAATTATGGTCTGAAACATATGACACACTGATGATGATAAATGAACATTTTTGGGGCTTTTTTACGTCCTGTTGGCCTAAACAATGAAAAAAATAAGCGCACACCCAAAATGATTTTGTTAAGTGTCCTGGGCAGTTAAAAGAAACGGTACTTGCCTAGAATTCATCACGGAGATGTATTCCATAAGTTAGTGAAGAATGCGGCTGGAAATTTGATTAATTATGGGTTTATTACTCAGAAAATCAAAATTGCAAATGAGAAACATGTAAGAATGACTTAGGTAGTTTTGTTATGAGGATGACGATTTGTAAAAATGAGAAAAATCAAATACTAAGAATTGTGAATACTTACAAATCATGGAAGGATGCTACACCAGGGACAGGTACATTAAAATCCAATGCTTTTAGGTATTCTGGCTGCGTGTATATCCTCAATATGGGCCATAAGAATCCACTAACAGCATCCTCCATAAACAAGTCATTACCTAATGCACAAACAAAGCATGTGTGATTAGAACACAAAGAGTCATTAATCTCATCACCTTCTACAAGTCCAAATATCACTTGATACATCACTCCTTTACTAATCATTTTTTTTTACTTGCTTAATACTAATTTCTATTTTTATTCAGCTTGTTAGTCTCTTCTTGTACCGTAAACGTTCGCCTAATGGCGCACCTGGTCTTCTTTGCCTTGGGGTAAATATCATGTACAAATAGAGAGCTCCCTCCTCTAAAAATCCCAACAAGAATTAATGGTATATGCCCTTATTTGCTGGTGGAATTTTTATGGAAGGGCACTTTTAATTTGTGTCTAAAATTCCAGTTACATTGTATGTCAAGGGAGCCCATAGCGCCATTAGGCGAACGTTTACAGTAATTATATAATTATGTTTCCTTTATACAGTGATGTGGTCCTTGTAGGGCTTTTTAATGTTTGGTTTTTGTAGATATGAGAGTTTCTGCTGTATGTATTAGTCTACATCACAAAAGACTTATAATCACTTACCAGTGAGAAAGATACAGTATAGCCTGGCTACCTTGGCAGCTTGAGGCACCATTTGCAGACATTTAGATCTCCAGGTTTCTAACATAAAGACCCAGCGTAGTGTGTCAGTTATTGATGCCAAGATGTGTGGTGGGAAAGACTTCACTGTTTTACCCAGCATCTCACTGTAAACAGAAAAAAACCCATTGGTATATGTTATTGAGTATGTGACATATGTGACATATGTGATGAGATCAAGCCAAATCAGTCGGAACTCAGAAATATTGATTTTGAGATATAGCCAAAGAAAGGTAATATTTCCTTTTGTTTCCTCTTGTTTTGGAAACTCTTTAATTGCTCATATCTTTGGAACTGGTTGTTCAATTTCAATGTGGTTTTCTGCAAAATGCAGCTTTGTAAATGCCTTTTACTATCCTATAAGAAATTGAAATTTTAATATTTCCGAGTTCCGACTGATTTTGCTTGATCGCATCACATATGTGACTCGCTGTTTTCTTTGCGTGGGTTCGATTCCCTGTCCCACCACCATGTTGCGCCCTTGGGCAAGGCACTTTGCCTCGCTTGCCTCACCCCACCCAGGTGCAATGGGAAGCTGTTAGGGGTAGTCACAGTCGTTGTACTGATGAACCCTGCGCCACTTGTAGGCTGCAAACGTGGTTCCGACATATTCTAATGACGGCGAAATAAATGTAAAGCGCTTTGAGGCTGTTTACAGCATAAAGCGCTATATAAATATCTACATTTATTTATTTATTTTTTCTTAATCCCCACATTGTATTTCTGTTAATTTTATTGCAAATATGCTACAAAATTAAACTGCCTTCTCATTCTTTATCAAATTGGTACAATTACTGAATAGGGTGCAACTTGCTAGACTTGAGTCCAGTCCTCGTTTATGGAGTTTAGGGTTAGGGTTTATATTGGGGTAGGGCAGTCTTTTAATAAGACTAGCAGAGTTGCACCCTATTCAGTAATCGCTCCATCAAATTTCTTTGAACTGTTATAACTTCTGCAATATAATTCCTTGGCTCATTGTATACTTTACAAGTGCCCAATACAGACAGGGATGTAAAGCACAAATGTACATATGAGTGAGATTTGTAATTTTACCCAATTTTTTATAATTTTCTTGCTGTAGAATCATTTTAGTTACAAAAGCAACATAAGGAAATGTCCATACTTACGCTTTCTGTGCTTCTACATAGAGGTGTAACAGCGGTAAAAATATCCAGTCCATAGGCACCAAAGGACCAGTGAATTCTGGTAATGTTAATGTGTCAATGTCATGGGGTTGATGCAATGACCTGGCTCTGTAATCAAAGAGAAAATGTTGTTTTATCTTAAACTTTTTAATGCGTTTGTCATAAACAAGCCACACTAGAACCCATGTACACTCGCGAGTCAGCCATGCGCACTTGATACCTGCGTACTATTTACACAAAGCGCAAGTAATGTACGCCATGTTCATGTGCATCCAAACATGATGAACTGAGCATGTAAACATTTTCTCTCAATAGGAGATGGAAAAACTTTTAAAAAGGAAAAGGAAATGCTAGTTTTAGCCTAAAATGATTGTTTTCTTAGTTGTGGAGGAATGTAACAGCACATAGAATGTTGAGTATGTATGAAAGGAGTTCATTCATATATTTTCATGACTAAACATTGTTTATGCCCTGAGGCTTAAGCCCTTGGGCATAAACAATCGTTTAGTCATGAAAATGTATGAATGAGCCCTTAATTCATATTTGACAGTAACATACTTCATCATTGTGAACTTTTTTTTTTATTAGAAATTTGATGGAAACATGAATTAGGTTCAGAAACACAGATACATTTTTTACAAGTCTGGTAAACTTTCCTTCAGGAAAAATGAAATGTAAAAATGTTGGCTAAAATGATAAATTGTTGCAGGCGATCATTTAACTACAATCAACGAAAAAAGTCTTGGGAACGCTTATGTAAATAACGGAAAACTGTCACCCCTCTCCCCCAGCGCAATGTTGAGAAATACCAAAGTCTTCAGCGGTTTCCCAATGTGTTCCAACATTGATTGATGGGGAGAGGGAAGGGTAAATCATTGTTGTAGATGTCATGCTTGTTCCCAGGAAAATATACATCATTTCCATGATCATATGAAATTCTGCACGAATTTCGACAGAGTGTACCAAGCGTTCCCAAGGATTGTCTCTGCCGAATGCAAAATATTTCATCTAAATTTCGTTTTTGTCTCATAACTCAAAAACGGAATGTCGTATGAGCTTCTCATTGCATACGATTTGAGAGTGGATCATATGCTTTGGAATCATAACAAAATTGTTGATAAAGAAATTGGTTTCTTTAGGAAGTGGTCACTGCAATCACCCCCTATGCTAAAATACACACATTTCGCAATTATAGCTCTAAACTGCTCTAAAATGTCGTTTTTGTCCCATAACTCAAAAACAGAATGTTGTATGAGCTTCATATTTCACAGGATTTGGAAGTAGACCATATACTTAGGAATCATAATACAATTGTTGATAAAGAAATTGGTTGGTTCAGGGAGTGGGCACTGAAACACCCCCATACCCCAACTTACACGCATTTAATGAAATTTTTATGATATATATCTCAAAACCGAGAAATCGTTTCAAACACATATCTCGTAATTACGGCTCTAAGCTGCATGATTCCGAGTTCCCTAATTTATTTTTAAAATTAATATTGAAGTTCACCTTCATAGCACTTGTCAGATAGGTGAATGAGCGTTAGAAAAAAGAAAATTGAGTTTTAATTTAATACTAAAACCGCATGTACGTTACGATTTGTAATGAAGTAAATAATAAACTACGACTATCTTCAGTAGATAGCATTAACTTGTTTTTGACATGATGTAACAACTATCTTCAGCAGATTTGTGCTTCACAATTTTGTGTATGTATAATGTGTGGGGGTGTGTGCGTGCATGGTGTAGGGCGTGGGATGTATGTGGGGTAGAGCGGAGGGGGTTTGTAGGACTATTATGAGATCACATTTAAATCGGAAAGTATTTCATTTGGGAGCTTTTGGGAAAGAAATAAAGAAATGATTAAATAAAGTAATCAAACAGAGAAAGACAGTAAAAAAAAGCAAAAATGTATACTTCATGTATTTATAATAAACAAAAATTTTCACCGGGTCACCGTCGCAAATAATAAATGAGACAGAAAAAGTGACACCGCCTGGGAATCGAACCCAGACCCTCAGGTTTACAAGACCTCTGCCTTAACCACTCGGCCACGTGAGCTTCATGATTAAGGTGCTTGCAATTTGAACCTATAAGCGGTCACTTCAACTTTTTTCCACGCTCATGTTTTTATTTATTTAAAATGTCTTTCGCTCATTCTTTCATTGATTGAAACTAAGTATTTTATTTAAGATGTCTTTCGCTCATTCTTTCATTGATTCATTAATTGATCTTTCTTTCCTTCTTTTCTTTCTTTCTTTCTTTCTTTCTTTCTTTTAATACAAAGAAAGAAAAAAGAAGCATAGAAAATAATGAATTCATAATTTAGCAATGATTCACGCAATTAAAACACGAATAGTCAAGGGTGTAAAGTGGAAACCCATAATGGTAATCTGTATGGTAAACTGCTACATTGAACAACGTGCATACTGAGCAGTTTGCCCATGCATTGATATTAATATATACGTATAGATATCTATTTCAATTCAAAATGGTAAACTGCTAACAAATTTCATAAATGCGATCAATGTGTCATTCCTTTTGTATTCAAACATTCTCAATTGGTATAGCCAATGTAAACGAATGTCACGCTTCATGAGATGCGGCCTAAAAACCATAAAAGGTCGATTTTGGACCATTTTGTCATTATGGTAAACTGATGCACTTTGCCATTTGCACTATACAGCTTTACACTTTCCCGATACCTGACTACTATAAAAGACCAAAACTGGTTACTTCGCTTGCGAAATGGCAGCGTGGCGCAACGGCTTAGTCCTTCGACTGGTAATCTTTTGACTATTGATTGATGCGAATGGTTCGAGTCCCCGTGGCGGTCGATTTTTTTTCTTTAAGTGTATTCAATTGTTGCTTTCTTTTTTTTCTTCTTTTTTTTCTCACTGCAAAAGCGTATTTTATTATAAATGTGACCGTATACACCTAATGAGCCGTAAATTCCTAAATTGTATTCTGAGTTACAGCGTAAAATGTGTACGAATGTCGTATTCAATGTCGTTGAAGGAGCAAAGTTTAACAAACTATAACCCCGCTTCTGGGTATCGTTGAAGTCAAATGATATACCATTTTAAAGCTTATGATGTATATTTGTTAAACATGAAATAAAATAAAATTGACCGGGGGAGGAATTTACGGCTCATTCGCCGTGAACGGTCACAAATAATATTAAGAAATGAGTTGTTTCAAATTGTTACATCATAATCTTTCTGATTCGTTCGGATAAGCCTATACTCAGCAAACGCAAGTTTTACAGAAAACATTTACATGTTGGGTTATACTATAAAGGGTACAGACATTTTAATAAAATTCAAAAACATTTTGAAAAACATGCTGCAAAACATTGTAATATTTTTTTAAAACTATATTTGTAGTGTTTTTGAATTATGAGACAAAAACGAGATTTTAGTCATAATTACGAAATGTGTGTAATTTAGCATAGGAGGTGTTTTCAGTGACCATTCCCTAAATAATCCAACATCTTTATCAACAATTTTATTATGATTCAAAGGGATATTATATACTCCCAATTGCAGTGCAATATGAAGCTCATACAACATTTTGTTTTTAAGTTATGGGACAAAAATGACATTTTAGAGCAGTTTAGAGCCATAATTACGAAACGTGTGTTGTTTAGCATAGGGGATGGTTTCAGTGACCACTCCCTAAATAAACCAATTTCTTTATCAACAATTTTGTTATGATTCCAAAGCATATAACCCACTCTCAAATCGTGTGCAATATGAAGTTCATACAACATTCCGTTTTTGAGTTATGACACAAAAACGAAATTTAGATGAAATATTTTGCATTCGGTAGAGACAACCAACGAAAAAAGTCTTGGAACGCTTGAGTGTAAATAACGGAAAACTGTCACCCCTCTCCCCGCGCAATGTGTTGAGAAATACCAAAGTCTTCAGCGGTTTCCCAATGTGTTCCAACATTGATTGATGGGGAGAGGGAAGGGTAAATCATTGTTGTAGATGTCATGCTTGTTCCCAGGGAAAATATACATCATTTCCATGATCATATGAAATTCTGCACGGAATTTCGACAGAGTGTACCAAGCGTTCCAAGGACTTTTTTCGTAGATCGTAGATCCATTGCACATTAATGTTAACAAGCTCTACCCCAACCTACCTTGATCTTGTTAGTGCTTGTGCTGCAGCCCCAAAGTACACCATATACAGATGTCTTATACTGCCAAGATGATCATAGGCATCTTGCAGCAACTCCCCTCTGGTTAGCCCCTGATGAGATGAATTGGTAGAGGGTGCTGTTTCCTCTTTGCCATTTATCGTCAGCATGTCAGCAAGATCAGAGGCAATGGGGTCTCCAATCCGACCTTCTCTGTTAACAAAAAGCAGCAAATTGCTCTTAATAAAGTTTGTTTGTTTGTTTTATTTCTTGTTTAACCTGGGACACTCAATCAGTTGAAAACACAATTAATCATCTGTTCTTCCTTGAGGCCCATGGAAAAAGTTCAAAAAGCCTGCTTTGGGATAAATTCAAAACTCGACCTGCTGTCGACTGCCGGTTCCGTGCGGTTAAGAGCCGGTTTCTGTTGTTCTAAACAATGGAACGCGGTTCAACCGCCAGTAACCGCCGGTCAAGTTTTGAAGGAGCCCCTTAGTTCTTTTTTAATGTTATAACAGTTACTTTTTAAGATACTTCAAACACACCATTTACAGAAGGAAAATAACAGACCTATGAGGTAATAAATGTCCCAAAGTGTAGTTTTGTAGCAGTAATTCATCTTGCAAACTTTGATTTCATTCAAATTCTTGCCTATTGAACAGTCCAAAATTTGCTGCCAATCCAATTTGAACAGATCTTTCACAGCTTAAAAAGTAATATTTCATGTTGCCAAAATAATAAAATACAAAGGTGTTGTACTTTTCTATCATCCATATCTCAAAATCAGTTTAGCTCATTTTGCTTATTGCACTACATGTATAGGCCTATGCCTGAATAACTTATGTTAAAAAGTTTATATGAAAGAGCACTGTTGAGAGCAAATCATGGACATAATGTCCCTGTCCAGGCTGTATGCAATACTAATGATATACTGCGATATAAGAAGCTACATCTATATCCTACTGGGAGTTTATATCCTTACAACTTACGCTAAAAAGTCTGTGTGAAAGAGCACAGTTGAGAGAAGATCGTGAACATAATGTTCTTGCCCTGACTGAAGAGATGTGAGTAATACTAACGCAGTACTGTGATATAAGATGCTATACTGATGACAACTCTCACTCTGTTGAGCCTGGAATGGGAACATACAACAGATTCATAATAAAGGTTACTGGTCAAAATGTGTAACTGGAAAATTAAAGATATTGTATGGGCTAAGCATGCATATTCGTCAACCAAATTGGATTGTTATGCATGAGCACCAAAATAACATCTCATTTCATTATACCTAAAAAATAACCCTTTTAAGATTAGAGTTAGTATTAAGATTCAGGGCTAGATTTCAGGTTTATGGTTACTGTGAAGTGCAGAGGAGATTCTATAATATTTCTTCCATTGATACAATTACATACAGATTACGTTTCTCTGTTTCCCCAACACATGATGTAATAACTCACTGACATTTTGGAAATAAAAGTAAAGTGTTATCACTTATTTATGCTTGTGCAATTTTTTTAACATAACAGTGAAACTAGAAACAAGTTGGAAACAAGTAAGTTAAAAAAGGTTCAAAGGCTTGCACTCACATCAATTCTATGGGGAATTTTTATTTAGTATAAGTTGCAAGATATTTTTGTGCTTATTTATTTAAAACTGCTCAAATTTCACTTGAAATAGTTAAACAAAACATATTATTAACTAAAATTTAAGTTCTGTCGACAGGAATGGTTTAGCACAATATAAATGTATCTGTGTACCTTCACAGATGTAAAATAGAAACTTAGTGATCTAAAATACATGATGCCAAACCCATACAGAATTACCTTCTGTTCTATATTTGAAACTTCCAACTGCACTTGTTTATTAATTTCACTGCATGAGACAGAAAGGAAATTTTCACTTTCAATTGGCATTATGAGATGCAGTAGCACATCGACTTTCAAATTTTGGCTTTGAAATGACAATCAACCTGAATGCATACAAATACTCCAAATCCAACACAAATAATTTCATTGTTTTTCACACTTACCACATGATAATACAGCTTGACTAGATAATACAATACATGGTGTTCATATCTTGCCCATGATCCTACTAGCTGTGATGCTGATGACTGATGGGGGTGCTTACATACAGCTTTCAAATATTCTGTTACATATGTACTCTCAATGATTGGACAAAACTGAAATAGAAAAACACAATGAAAACAAACTTGTCTTTAAAGCGTTACAGAATTAATGATTTGGGGTGCAGTGGCGATGATTCACCAAATTTAAACGAGTAATTTTTTTATCTTTTGACATAGTATGTCAGGCAAAATGCCTTTTATTCACATTAAATACACTATAAATATTATAACAACAAAAGTTATTGCACTGCACATAATCCATATATAATAGTAGATGTTATAAAACAAATTTACATACATGTATATAATAAGAAAATCAAACAAATAATTTAAGCAAAATGACAGAGCCAAGAACAGACACGGAAGTCATCCAAGTAACTGTTCATCTGCGATCAACTAGCTAAAGTCATCGCCAGAGACCAAACCTCTCATACTGAAGTTCCTGCCTAAAGAGGAACAGAAGACAAGGATGATCCCAGTATCTGTATTTGCCAATGCACATTTTGCCAACACATATAACATAATTGATATATTTTGACCGATCACTGGTAATGTCATTATGATAATTAAATAAAACATTTTCAACAGAAAGCCTAAAGTTCTTACCAAGCCTTTGTGTAATAACCCTGTTAGCAAATTCCCAAATAGGAGTGGTCTTATTACAATGAAAAAGAAGTGCTCTGGATGATCAACAGCATTACAGGAATTGCACAAATTTGTATCTTCTTTCCCCATTTTACATAATAAAACTTTTGTAGGATAAATGTTATGAATAATTTTCCAATTAAGTGAAATAAGTCTGGCCTCACTGGTACAACATGGTATTGAACCCCAAATCTTTTCCCAATCAAAATTGTAATTGGGGAATCTTCTACACCAATAGTTCATACAAATTGGTGGAACATAAATCTTATCAACCATGGCATGTCTAAAAAACTTTGAAGAACAGGCTTCTATAGGGACTGCATTAAAGACAATTGATTCAGTCCTAATTTGGTCTAGAATTGGTGCATTCTTCCAATCATTCGGGCAGAGCATTGCAAAGAGCGAAGTACTGAAAAGAATGTTGCCAGTCGTGGAATGCGGTGCCTAAAATACTCAAGTGAGTAGATTGAACCATCATCATCAAAAAGATCTTTTATAAAAATAAAGCCAGCTTCAATCCAGTCTCTATAGAAAAGCGTTTTCTTGTTAACAGTTACAGCATCATTGTTCCAAATGATTTGATTGTAGTAATCAGATATGTCAGCTTTATTTGAAGTACATTTAGTATTGAACCAGACTTTAAACATGTTGTTATAAAAAACAGGAAAGGTGTCAATAACATTCTTGCATACAGTGTTGATTTGGTTGAAGCTACAATTACAATTAAACACATTCATACCCAAACCAAACTTATTGACATAGTAAAGTGGAATGTTCTTCCAGCAAGCAGGACTAGAATTGTTTAGTTTTTTGATCCAAGACATCTTTAAAGCATTGAAAACATCTCAACCTGAAATATGTTTATACCACCTCTTTCATAATCTGCAATAATGGTGTTCCGCTTCACCGCTTCCACTCTATTCCAAATAAATTTAAAAACATAGTGTTTAATTTCTTTACAACTCTCTCAGGAAGGTCTACAACTGGAGCAATGTATGAAAGTTGTGAAGCCAACAATGTTTTCACGATCAAGTTTCTACCAACCATTGATAGGCCTCGCATCTTCCATGCACGGATTGAACACTCGATCTTATTCATTTTATCCTCCCAATTACAAGACAAATGATTTATTGAGATACTTGGGGAGAAATACACACCAAGGATTTTAACAGTGTTATTTGGCGCTAATTTCCAGTTAACATTTCCGATGCCAAAATTATTATTTTTCAAGGATCCAATCCATACGGCATCACTTTTGGCATGATTTACTGAAAGACCAGATAATCTTGAAAAGTTATCAAATACATCCATAACCGTTTTAACACATTCAGGGTCTTTTACAAAATGGTAGTATCATCTGCAAAAGTAGAGATGCGAATTTCTTTACGCTCATAGTTCTCAAATGGTAATGTAATACCCTGGATTTGCTTGGATTGACGAATTTTACAAGCGAGCAACTCCACACTAAGGACGAAGATCAAAGGCGAAATCGGACAACCCTGACGTGACGCCACAATTTACATCAAAGGAACTTGAGATGTGACCATTATTAATAATACAATTAGTGGTATTGGAAAAATAACTGAAATCCATTTTCTGAACATTGAACCAAAATTCAATTTTGTCAGCGCATAAAATATAAAGTCACGTTCTATACTGTCGAATGCTTTTTAAAATCAATACACATCATAACACCAGGTAAATTATTATTATCAACATATCTTAAAACATCTTCAATAAGGCGGATATTTTCGTGTATACTTCTACCCTTAACAAAACCATTCTGATCAGTATTCACAACAGACTGAAGAATGTTTTTAATACTGAGCAGCCAATGCTTTAGTGGCTATCTTATAATCAATATTCAACAAAGCAATTGGACGCCAGTTATTAAGGGAATCCCGGGAAGCCCTTTACCTTTATGAATGAGGGAGATTATGCCACGATTCTGACAGGTGGTAAGTGACCCAGAAAGATACGCATCATTAAGCGCCGTAACAACAATAGGACCAATCTTTGGCCAAAAGTGCTGATAGAACTCTACCGTGAGACCATCATAGCCAGGGCTTTTATTTTTTGCCATAGAATTGAGCGCGCCTACACATTCTTCTGCTGTCAAGATACCCTCACAGCTTTCACTCTGTTCATTAGTCAGAGTAGGAAAAATTGTATCTCGAAAAAACTCATCCAATTCTATTTCAGACACATCAACTTTGCTTTTAAACAAATCAGAAAAATAGACAACCTCTTCATTTAAAATAACAGATTGATCAGTTGTCATCACACCATTACTACACTGAAGTTTGTTGATTGACTTCTTAGAAGCATTTTTTTCTTCAATTTCAGAAAATATTTAGTACATTTCTCACCTCCTTCAATCCATTTCTCTTTAGATCTTATTTGTAACCCTTTCATAAAATGACTGTACATAACTTCATACTCCAGTTTACAAGCATTATACTGCAATTTCAGGTTCTCATCATCCGTCCTGATTGATGCAATTTTCATAAAGCTTTTGTAGTTTACATTCAATTTGCTTTAGCGCACTCATCCTCTGCTTTTGTGAGCCTTTTGCAAAATCAATTGTAAAACACGGATTTTAGTTTTACATAAGTCCCAGAAATGTTTAGGGGACAATACATCACCATAATCAACAACACATTCATCAATAAGTTTGTTAATGCCATGGTCGTAATCAGAATTTTGTAACCATGTATTGTTCAGTTTCCAATAACCATTACCTTTCACAATATCATTGTGACAAATAGTTAAAAATACAGCTAAATGGTCTGATCTAGGTGCAGATATGATATCAATTTTTCTCACTGTGTGCTCAATAGCATTAGGAATAAACCAATAGTCAAGTGTGCACTTAACTGGAGGAGATTTTTGTGCCCAGGTGAATCTTTTTTTATCACCATTTCTTAGCCTCCAAATATCATTTAACTCATAATCATCCAACATTGTTTTAATAATATCAGAACAAGCACGATTTGGAATATTACCACCTATTTTGTCTAACAGTGGGTTCAGGACAGTGTTGAAATCACCACCCAAAATTGTGTGACCCCCTACACTGTATTTATCAATAATATTAGCACATGCTCAAAGAATAATTTTCTATCTGGAATATCATTAGGTGCATACACATTCCACAAATTGTAATTGACATCATTAATAGAAAGTTTTATACCAAGTATTCTACCTTCATTATCAGCATAGATTTTTTCAACATCAGTTGGTAGATCAAATTTATTAGAAATACCAATCAAAATACCTTTACTATGATTTGTACCTGTACTACTATAAAAGGTACCATTGTATTCTTTTTCCCAGGTATCAATATCATTTTGACAGCAATAGACTTCCTGTAGAAAACAGACATCACATTGTTTGGTGTTCAACCAGTGAAAAATGGTCTTACGTTTTTTCTGGTTTCGCAAACCACGAACATTAAATGTAACAAGATTAAACATGATAAATGCATAAAATTATTGAGTTCATCAGTAAAAAACAAACATACAAACATAATATTGTGAAAAACTACTGTACAGTAAAACGAGTAATGCCACACTAGAAATATCTGTTGCACTTGGTTCCTGATTTTGAAGGGCAACAATTAACTCAGTTATTTTCAACAGCCCAGAAGCAAAATCACAGCTACACTACCCCAGTGTAGACTGGCCCCCAGTCTCGGTTCGGTTCCATCTCTGGATAAGGTAACAATAAATAATTACATAATGCCCTATGAAAAGTCCTGTAACCCACCCCCTTATTTTCCTCAATGCCAAAACCCATTCCTCTTCATCCACAAATCGACGCCACTGATTACACACACAATCAACCATTCAGCAATATAGAAATATACTCGTATTATAAGTGAACGCGAAAGTCCATTGAGCGCTGATTCCTCGACTGGTCCAATCTGTTGGAGATCTCCTTCCAAATAATCGCTCAACGGCACGGTGATTCCGATGTCAATTACGAAAGCCCTGCCCCAGTTTCAATTCAAATATGGTAGCACAAAGCTATGCCGCGGGATGTGACGCAAGATCGGATGGGACACTTGTCAACAACCGAGAGGTATTAAGCTCAACTGACACGCGTCTGATAGACCCATGGTACGCGCAATAATAAAAGGCAACCACTCGAATCGGACTTAGGCCTATTGTCCATATTGCGTACATTATCGCGTGCGGTTTGCAAATGTTTGCACATTATTTAGCTTGGGAAGCCTCTTCAAATATCCCCGCGCTGCCAAGCTGCGTTGATTGGTCGGATCCAATATCGTTGTTTTAGTCGCTTACACAAATGTTAATGTAGTGAGAACACGGACGTGGTACGTAGAAAGTGCGCCTGACCCAGGATCGGTAAAAGTGAACTCCCACAAAATGCTGGGAGCTGGAAGGCAAATTGCTTACAGACTGGGAGGGTCCATGTATTGGGTTGATTTTTAATGCTATGTAATCTACATTACCAGTCGTTCTCCATGGACCCGAGGGAGGGTCTACCCTAGTGTAGTGATAAAAACTGCAAAACAGGCTTATGACCAAGTCGTTATATTTATTGTGACTGCTATAACTGAGATGGCTAGACAGCATAGATATATTTAGATAAACTGTAAAACATTTCTGATCTTACCTTAGCTGCCATGCCTTTATGTATCTTTAGTAGTGTGGTAACAAGCCTCAGTAACCCTGCTGCAAACCCATAGCTAGATGTCCGTCTTACACATGAATATACAAGGGATTGGTCCTCAGGATGACAGCTGAAATCAGGCAATGCTGATATAATCGGTAATGATGAGTTCCCATCATGGCTCACTGATGAATGGGATCTGCGATGAAGTCAGATTACAAAAAAGTCACAGAAACTGTATTTACTAGGGTTGTATGATGTCAGCTTTAACATATTTAATAGAAGTTGACACAAATAGGTGCAAATCTTTGAACAAGTTCATTAGGAATTTCAACTGTGAATTTTGTTATTATGAACTATTCTAACTAAAAACGAAGGTGATTTACTCACGTTTTAGTGATGTTTCACCACCAACTCATCACATCTACTCTAGAACTCTAAAGTCAGTGTGAAGCTGATAAGACCACCAGGTGGCTGAAAGAAGCCATTTGCATCCACAGAAAAGGACACAGCACTCTAAACAAGGATGAGGGGGTATACGCACTCAACAACATCTTTGACCAACTTTCTTTACACCTCCTACAGTACTTCCTGTTGTCCATAAAAGTAAACAGTCAGATGTGATGAAACCACTAGTGTAGTGGTGAAACGTTACTAAAACATGAGAAAATCACCTTCATTTTCAGTTGGAATTGTTCATAATGAACAAAATTCACAGTTACCAATAGGTGCAACTATGATGAGTACACAAACACCAAAACAAAAAACACTTGCATTCTGCTCACCTGCTTCCAAATAAACTTCTACCACTTATATTTCAGATTTACACCACTTTCTTTTAAAATATGAAGAGACCTGTCCAGAAATGTAATATACTGCTGACACTGTGCTTTTTACTGAAGCTGCTAATCTTGTCACACTTAATGCACACGTAAAGCAGTTGATATCCCAGGTTATTTTCATAAAGAGGGAAAAGAGGAGGGCCTGTTAATTTTTTAAATTATTTTTTCAAGATGGCTGGTAACTTTTAGATTTAAAATACCTGCCAGCTTATTAGTATTACACAGTCAATATGTATGATCCTCACCTTTGATCTACATATATAATTCAACACTCGGTTTTGCTTCAGATTTTCAATGGAATGTAGGCCTATATTTCATTGGGTTTTTTTTCACTACTTACTTGAGATTACATACTACAGAGTAAAAGCTGGTAGAAGTCATAAAGGGCACTAATAGCCGAGTGACTAGCTCCTCAATGTGTTGTAAACAATCTACTGGGCTGTATGAAGGCTAGAAGATAGAATATAATAAATACAAAAGTAGATGTATCATTGATTTTTTTAGGAATACTTTATGGAGGTAAAAAGTGTACACATGAACTATTCAGTATCTAATTATGTGCTCCTTTCATTCTGTGCTAATTTCAATAATGTGTAAAAATAAATTTTTACCAAGCCATGTTACTGGTTTTGATATCTGAACACAAAGCAGGCCTAATTAGCTTAATAAAAAAACCTTTTTGGTGTTAGATTATTGCTTGACATAGTTTAAAGGGACATTTTGTGATCCATAGCCTCATCCCCCCTCCTGTTGAGATTTTTATACCACTGGAAACCTCTGGCTACATGATGTTTTTGTAAAAAAATATCTCAGATTTGAATTACGTTCTGGTACACCAGAAATGCAGAAGGATGTTTTCATGTGTTTCATTGACTACTCAAAAGCCTTTGACAAGGTGAGACATGATCAGCTTTTTGAAGATCTTGGCAGGCTAGACCTGCATGGAAAGGATCTACGACTGTTGCAGAACCTTTATTGGAACCAAACAGCGTGCATAAGGGTGGATGGAGATTGTAGTGAATATACAAGCATTAAGAGAGGAGTCAGACAGGGATGTGTGATGTCACCAGATCTCTTTAATTATTACAGTGAGCTGATTCTAAGGGGGCTAGAAAAGGAAAATGGTCTCAGTATAGGTGGACATAACATCACGAACATAAGATATGCAGATGACACTGTCCTATTAGCTGAGTCTGAGGAGGATCTGCAAAGGCTTCTTGATGTGGTGGTTCAGGAAAGTGAGAGGAAAGGTTTATCGTTAAATTGCAAGAAGACAGAATGTATGGTGGTATCAAAGACTGAAAGCCCAACATGCATATTGAAGGTGAAAGATCAAAGAATTAAGCAAGTTTCCTCCTTCAACTACCTTCTCAGTCTAATCACAGAAGATGCCAGATGTATTAAGGAGATTAAGAGAAGGATTGCACTGGCTAAGTCTGCGTTCTCAAAATTAGACAAGATCCTAAAAAACAGTGCCCTCAGTATAGAGACCAGAATTCGGGTACTCAACTGCTATGTTGTCCCTGTATTAATGTATGGAAGTGAAGCATGGTCAATAACAACAGACATTAAAAGAAGATTGGAGAGCTGCGAGATGTGGTTCCTTAGAAGAATGATGAAGATCCCGTGGACTGATAAAGTGTCTAATGATGATGTCCTAAGTAGAGCAAATGTGAACAGGAAGCTGTTACTTGAAATCAGAGTTAAGCAGCTCAAATTCCTTGGTCATATCCTCAGAAAGGATGGTTTCGAGAACCTAGTATTGACAGGAAGAATAGAAGGAACAAGGAGCAGAGGCAGGAAGAGAGTGATGTGGTTATCAAATCTGAAAGACTGGCTAAAAGAAAGGGGAGCTGAACATAAAGCGACAGAGCTTCTGGAGATGGCTTATAACAGAGAATTGTGGCACGACATGATCGCCAACGTCTTAGGATATGGCACCTAGAGAGAGAGAGAGAGACACCAGATCAAAATTACAACACAGTGGCCTATGGAGCAGTGCAATACACATAATCATGCATAACTCGCAAACACAAAATTGGAATCAAATGAAATTTTGGGAATAAGCTTTTTTCATGGCTATCTGAAAAATGTCACAAAAGAGGATGCTAGGATCACGAAATACGTGTTTGATCAGGACTGCACTGTTAACAGAGATGAACCAAACTTTTCTATAAGATAGCTCATTCTATACATGTACCTGTCTTGTCCAATTCTCATACACAGATGCTAAGAAGTTAAGACTACTCCCAGCTAATGATAGAGCCTCTGCTTCAAGAACGTCAGAACAGTTGGTCATTTCTCCCAACCACCTCTTAGCACATAGCTCTAATGGAGACATCAAGCCTGACACATGACTCCAGTCTATTGGAGGAGGAGGAGCTCTTGGATGTTGCTGACTTTGTTCATCAGATCTGTATTGACAAATGAAACATTTACATTCAGCTATGTAAACAAATATGTTCAAAATAGATGGGGGTACAAACAGATTACTAACCAAGTTAATGACCTGTAGACTTCCAAACATTTTCATCAAAGGCAGCTCATTCATTCCCAAAGATTACATACCAAAAGAGTAATAGACTTAATTATGGAATAGCACCAGACATTGTGTCAATGGTTAGGGTTACAGTTTAGGTTAGGATCAGTTAGGCTATATGGTTGGTGTGAGGGTTAAAGTTGGAATAATAATGAGTGAAGTTTGGATCATGGATTCAGATTGAGATAAGCAAAAGCTAGGGTTAGAATAAGATTAAGGCTTCAGTCAGGATTAGGTTAAATATGAAAGACATAAATTGATAACATTTGGCTTAAATTTGTAAAAAAAAAAAAAAATACACACACACTAGTACTATACCTCATGGTTTGTTTTTGTTGTAATATTACAGCTGATCCAGCAACATGTGTAACTCCCTCTAGCATAGACAGCACAGTACACGCCCTAGTCATCTGTAATCTGTTTGCTGCCTTTGAAGATGCATCATGTGTGGAGTCCAGTGGGAGGATGCTCAGTCGTTGGAAGACCTGGAGTTGCTGCATCAACAGAGGATAGAGATCCCTGTGAAAACATGACAGGAATATTATGCTTATTACCAGTGCTTTTGTGGCAATGGAACAGTGATGTGGTTTCTAATGATTCAACTTCTAAGCAAGAGTTAGGACACTGTAGTCATGGAATATCTTATGTCTTTGGTGGCAAAGGGCCTCTATCAGAACCAGCTCAGTTCCTTGGTACAAGAATTAAGTCAGTCCTTAGATTGTAGATATGTCAATACAGCAGCAAATTACCTAGACTTCTCCGTAGTCCACTTGCCCATTGTGCATACTCTTAAAACTCTGATTTAATTAATGTGTGCACAATTGATAGATTTTCACATCTGATCTGATCTTTTTAGTCACCGTACTCCCTGTTGGCTTCCCAAGTGGACTACTTACTTTGCATTGCGATTAACATGTTTAACACAGTTGTCTATGGATGAGATTGTCGGATTTCTGGCCTACTAAAATTGGCCATGATGTAATGCATCTTTAAATGGATCTGGCTTGTGATTGGTCGCCCAGATCGCGTTATGGTTTAAATCCTCCAGGCACGTGCCATTACCATTGATAAATACATCATAAACAACTGTGCGGCGCTTTGTGTACTAGCTATGTATAGGTGCATGAGCGCGTCTTGTATGTCCAGGCTTTGTACTTGCGGTTAAACATGTTAAATTGGATTGATAAACAAGTATGATTGACAGTATGTGTTCCCGGTGTGTGTTAGGGAATAAGTCTCCGGTCAAAGTCTTGTTAAAGATGCAAAGTATATAATCGATTTTTAACTTGGGCTTTCGCGATTAATAAACGGGTTGATTCTAAAATCAGAATTGTTCAGTATTGAAGTATCATTATAATATGTTGCATTCAATAATATAATAATGCCTTTACTGTTACTGTCACTAATATAATTATATAAACTTTTTCATAACCATTTACTAGTATTTTGATGTAATAAATCAGTATAATTTCGAGTTCAACTGAATGCATTCATCATGATTAATAACATATTTTCATTTATCAAAATCGACTATGGTATAGTCTACTAATTACCTTGCATGGGGATTGAACTAGGGATTTAACACACAAGGGCCAAGTACCCAACCACTTTGTCATGCTATCCATTTCATTAAATTAGATTTACTTACATGATGTAGCAGCAGATACAATGGAATCAATACTTGTCAAATTATTAAATTAATTCAACCCATTACCAGTTTACTCTAAGAACTATAAATTTTGACCTAGGGCAGTCATCTCAAGGTAGTAACCTATATTCTCTTACCTATATGTATCACATGCTAATCCATATGAAACACAGATTTGCCACACTCTAAATGCCTCTGTACTAAGTTGAAATGCCTCACCTATATTCATAGGCATATCCACTGGTTCCATGGAGGCATAACGTACAACCACTGACATCAGATTATACTTGATGAGCTGTAACAAATCACAAGTTTCAATCTCTGAATGTATTTTGGGTGTGATTTGATATGGATAATTCTATGACTATTTTTATTATAAAAGCTTGGCTGTTTAAACAAACTTGTCTTTATTGTTGGTCATAGTCACCTTGTACAATATGTATCACTGTACTCATAAAACCATAGGTCCAAAAAGAAGTGGTCATCGTTCGCTAAAGATACCAGACTTCTCATTGTTTAGAATTTGCACACTCACTCTGTAACCAGTAATAAAAGCTTCTTTGCTGCTAGAGCAGCACAGTTGAACAAACTTCCCTGCTACAACCATCATGCTCCCACACTGGCAACCTTCATATCATCTTTCAAGACTCATTTATTTGATAATAAATTTGCTTCATATTTGCTTGTTGTAATTCAGTTTGTTTATTAATTACTTTTATTTTTAGAACTGTTATATTATATACTCTAAGTTCTCTTTGTAAGAGTGCTATATAAAATGCTTATGCAGTGCTTAAAGGTGTAGTATATGCATCTTTTATTTTCCCTTTCCATTATTTCACTTACCAATGTAGCAGCAAAGTGCCTTCCATTCTGGCAAATAACTCTAGCAAGTTTCAAAGCAGGAATTAATGGGTAGTTGTAAGCTTCACTCACAACATCACCTGCGATCAATATGAGAAAAGACACAATCAACAAACATGTCACAATAATGTAAATCAACTTATTTGTCATACTGTATCATTTCAAATCATCTTTCTTGTCCACTGAACAGGCTGCAATATGCTGATAACTCCATAGAAACTTGACTCAGAGATATCAATGTTGTCAAGTTGCAGACAACAATAAACTACAAAAGTCTCTTTACCATCTCTCAAAATCAACTTTTGTTACCCATGTTGCTTGATCAGCTCTTACTCTGAAATTACTCTGAAGAATTCATTTGCTGCAAACTAATAGCAAATCCTGCTTCTATACACAAAACGTGCAGTATCCTTACCTTGTGATTTCCAAGAAGCTAATGGCAGGAATTCAGCAAACACAGTTTGCATGAGGCGAGGACACTTCATGATCTCATTAGTTGCTTCCTGAGAGTGCCTAGCTATTCTAATCAATATTGCTAATGCATTGAGAACCACAGGAGCAGGAGGGCGTACAACTTCCAAGATATACCTTAACCTCTCCAAAACATTCATCCTCAATAATGCCTGGAAAGAATCAAAGAAAGAATACTTATTATGCAAAGTATAAAAATGTAAAGTTTTGGATCTGAAATAATCTCAAAATAGACTAATATCCACATACCACTATGATTCCTCCAAGTTCAATATACTAATTGGCATGGACATGGTTTCGGGGGTTTCATACACTGGTTTCAATCACTGCGCTTTTTTGTTAGGCAAGTTGGAAAAAATCATGAGATTAAGGATGAGCCATAGTTACCTTGTAGTGCATGATGTTGTTTATAATTATGTTTAAAATTATTATAAAATGTTATATAACACAGATTTTACATATCACCTCTGAATAAACACACCCCTCACTGCAATACATCAAATGCAGATGTTTAATATCCATACATGTAGTAAATCAACATACTGTGGATATTTGTTTGCCTTTTCGTGTATAATTTTTCACACTCCCCTCTTGCAAATGAAATGCAACATGGACCTGTATGTTAACCTCCAGTGGAGGAACATGTGGAACAAATTCAATCTGTTCATTCTAGTCCACTGCATATGCAAGCAATCAAGAACCCTTTAGGCTGGACGTTACTGTTAGTCAACAGTTGGAGATGTGAGAACAAGATAGTGTCCTCAAATGTCCTCACTCACCCACCCTGCATGCACCCACACACACATAAACACACACCTTGATAACATCCTGTGATGCCAACTGAGGATCTGATTTCTCTTTATCCTCAATCTTCTGTCCACTCTCATCCTCCTCATCTTCAACAACTGGTCTCATGGGTGTGGTCTCTGATCCTCTGTACCAGCTGAACACTCTATCAGAGGTACTCTATATAACAGAAATGGAAGATTAATAACAGTAAACTACAGGTTTTAACATCACAACCCAGCTGAAGGTCAGTGGTACTGACCGCAACGTTGGTTGCTCCAAGGTATGTTGGAATAATCTGGATTGAATTTAATCTCTCGTAGTAAACGGCAGGGTTTCATAAAAATACAACTTATATCATTTCAGATGTACCTATATACATTATACAATTTGATATGCAAATCTAATGGTAACATCTTCAAGCCATTCTGTCTTTGATGCAAATAATGTACTATTATAAAACAATGTTTTTGTAAACTTTTTTTGCGGATAACAAGTTTGATGTACAATACAATGTATATTTGGCTTTATTTGCTTTGACGATAAAATTGCCCTATATTCTGTTTTCCTATGTTTTTCCTATGTCTTCTAGTGCTTTGGATCTTTTGGTAAAGGTGCTTTGCAATGTATTGCAGACAACAACCATACACAGCTACATACAGTATGTGCACTTTAATCTGGTTGCACACAAGCCAGGTAAACTCATGTTCAAACGTTGGAATAGAATTGATATCGGGTGTTTTAATGTATGTGCCTTAGTAAGCAACTAGGGCCATAATCCATTTCTGTTTTAGATTTAAAAAATTCTACTACAATTTAAAAACTCAACTGCATGGTTTGATTTGACTTGCGGCCCACGATTGCACAAAGATTGCCTACACATTGAACAGTGAGTGATATTGCCTACACATTGAACAGTGAGTAACTTATTAGTAAATCATTGACATTATCATCTCACCTCATCACCTGGTTGGATCAGCAGTGCAGCTAAGCCTTCTATACAAGCTGTAATAACACCCTCATTGACATCATCCAGAGACCAGCGAAACAGGAACAGCACACCTGCCTCTAATAGTTTAGGTACCAGAGGCTCCATCAACTCTCCTCCTATGTCAGATATTCTGCACTGTTAAAAACACAAAATGAAAATAAGTTGACATTAATATGGCGGTTTCTAAACATTGAGGTTTCACAGTTCATTTCACTTGGACTAGATGTTCTTAAAGTGAAACTTGCTTTTTTTTTCTGCTAAGAAGAAATGAGCGTGGTGATAGATGGGTGCAGTGGTGTGAAGCAAACAACATGGTAATCACAAACACTTGGTTTAAGGAGCACCCCAGAAGAATATATACATGGAAGAGCCCTGGGGATCGCACAAGGAACCAGATAGATTACATAACCATTAATGACAGATTTAGAAGAGCAGTGAAACATGCGAAGACACATCCAGGGGCAGACTGCGGAAGTGATCATATTCCAGTAGTATGCACACTGCGTTATAAGCTGAGAAAGTTGAAGAGAGCGAAGATCACGAAGAAGGTAGATTTTGAACAGCTGACGAAACCAGAGATCCGAATGGAGTATTCCATCAAAGTGGAGAACAGGTTTGAGCAACTTATAGACGAAGGAGAAGAGATGACATGGGAATCAATGAGGGATATCTTGGTTGAAACAGCAGAGGAATGCCTGCCAAAGAAGAAGAGAGAAAGTAAAAGCAAGTGGATGACAGAAGAAATTCTATCAATGATGAGAGACAGGCAAAAGATCATGGACAGGGATTCGAAAGAATATAGAGAGTTGGACAGGCAAATAAAGAAAGCGTTGCAAGGAGGCCAAAGAGACCTGGCTGAATAGTGAATGTGCCAAAATTGAGAGTCAATTTGGAGAGAATCGGAATGTGTACCAGAGGATAAATGAGATCTCAGGCAGGAAATCAGGCTGTTCAAGCTCTGGGTGCATCAAGGCAAAGAATGGTAATATGCTGGTAGGGAAAGATGATGTAATGAAAAGGTGGATGGACTATGTTGGGGAGTTATTTCACGATGTAAGGGACGGTTTGCCAAGCTTTCCAGATTCTATTGAGGGTCCAAAGATATTGCAGTCAGAGGTTCGATCAGCTATAAAAATGATGAGCAGAAATAAGGCTGCTGGGCCAGATGGAATTGTTGTTGAAATGATTGAAGCATTAGAGGATTATGGAATTGAGAAACTGGCAGGAGTCATCAACAGAATGTATGATGATGGGATATTTCCGGAAGACCTGAGCAAATCAATCTTTATTGCTCTTCCCAAGAAACCTGGCGCTGTGGATTGTGAACAACACCGTACAATTAGCCTTATGAGCCATGTTACAAAGATAATTCTAAGAATCCTGTTACTCCGTGCAAGAAGTAGAATAAAAACCTGAGATTGGTAAAGAGCAGTTCGGCTTTGTAGAAGATGCTGGTACCAGGAATGCGATTTATGTCTTGAGATTGATAACAGAGAGAGCGGTAGAGATGCAGAAGGATGTTTTCATGTGTTTCATTGACTACTCAAAAGCCTTTGACAAGGTGACACATGATCAGGTTTTTGAAGATCTTGGTAAGCTAGACCTGCATGGAAAGGATCTACGACTGTTGCAGAACCTTTATTGGAACCAAACAGCGTGCATAAGGGTGGATGACGATTGTAGTGAATATACAAGCATTAAGAGAGGAGTCAGACAGGGATGTGTGATGTCACCAGATCTCTTTAATTATTACAGTGAGCTGATCCTAAGGGAGCTAGAAAAGGAAAATGGTCTCGGTATAGGTGGACATAACATCACGAACATAAGATATGCAGATGACACTGTCCTATTAGCTGAGTCTGAGGAGGATCTGCAAAGGCTTCTTGATGTGGTGGTTCAGGAAAGTGAGAGGAAAGGTTTATCGTTAAACTGCAAGAAGACAGAATGTATGGTGGTATCAAAGACTGAAAGCCCAACATGCATATTGAAGGTGAAAGATCAAAGAATTAAGCAAGTTTCCTCCTTCAACTACCTTGGCAGTCTAATCACAGAAGATGCCAGATGTATTAAGGAGGTTAAGAGAAGGATTGCACTGGCTAAGTCTGCGTTCTCAAAATTAGACAAGATCCTAAAAAACAGTGCCCTCAGTATAGAGACCAGAATTCGGGTACTCAACTGCTATGTCATACCTGTATTAATGTATGGAAGTGAAGCATGGTCAATAACAACAGACATTAAAAGAAGATTGGAGAGCTGCGAGATGTGGTTCCTTAGAAGAATGATGAAGATCCAGTGGACTGATAAAGTGTCTAATGACGATGTCCTAAGTAGAGCAAATGTGAACAGGAAGCTGTTACGTGAAATCAGAGTTAAGCAGCTCAAATTCCTTGGTCATATCCTCAGAAAGGATGGTTTGAGAACCTAGTATTGACAGGAAGAATAGAAGGAACAAGGAGCAGAGGCAGGAAGAGAGTGATGTGGTTATCAAATCTGAAAGACTGGCTAAAAGAAAGGGGAGCTGAACATAAAGCGACAGAGCTTCTGGAGATGGCTTATAACAGAGAATTGTGGCATGACATGATCGCCAACGTCTTAGGATTTGGCACCTAGAGAGAGAGAGAAGATGAAATATGCATGTAAAAATCACTTGCATGCTTTGTTCTTAGAAGTAGACAATTACAAATGCCTGAATCTACAACTCTGTTCTTTATGTCGTTGTAGTCATTACTTTTCTCCCAAAACAAAACTGTTTTCTCTAGAAAATAACACAAATGCAGTCTTAATCTGAAAGTTCAACATTAATATTACAAACACTCCTCTAGATTTGACTTACATTGTATAAGACTCTTGCTAATGTCTGCAATGCCAACACCCTTTGTTGTACCACTGAGCTACGAGACAAAGTAAAGAGTTCCTCTAAGGAATAACCAGGCACCTGTAAGACAAATTGTAATGTTATGCTGGTTTATACACAGATAAAAATACTACTTCAGTTTGGTGATCAATCTGGTTCTTCAACAGGATTAAATTTACATGGTTGATTTTGAACATTGGTGATAGATTACAATTTTATGCAATAGAGGCCGCCAGCCTTTTCCGCGGGATCCACCATCTTGTGGGTACTGCCGTTCTGCATGTCATGTGTTAGACATTACGCCCCCGATTACGCAGAATTCGCAGCATGTAACGCACCTCTTCAGTCAACGCGGTGAGCTTAGCAACAAGGCACTCTGTACCCACAAGATGGCAGCGTTGACATCACAATGACTACCTCTATAAGATACCTTTTCGTCTATGCCTGTAATATCTTCCAAAATCACATGTCTCATACCAAACAGAAAAGTTTGAGTCAAAATCTGAACACTGTTAGAATATTTCCGCATGAGATCATTTGGTTATTTATTTGATAGCATCTGTTCCTGAAGTCTTCAGAAGAATTAACAGATATTAATGACTGATTGATCAATCAATGGCTTTATCAACTTATCTTACCTCTTGTTCTTCACCATGATGATGCAAGCCTTCTCTGACTGGTATATCAGCATCCCTGGCAACCAGCATCCCATTGAAGTCAAACCTTGCCTGGTAACCTTCCTTTGCTTTAGCTGATGGTTTGGGCATATCTTTGAGCCATGATATTTTGTCTGATTCAACCTATGGTCACAAATAGTGTATTTTTAAAAGGTAAAGTTGCCTCAAGTGCCTAGATTAAATTTTATTTTGAATGTGGCCCTGGGGTACCACTCTTTCAGAACAAAAAATGTGTTGCAAAGGTGCTTTATATTATCATAATCAATTATTAAAGTGAAGACAAAAGAGTGAAATTAAGAGTGATATTTTAGCTTATACGTATGATTTTGAATGCTTAGACTTGTGCCAAATCTGTGACGTCAGTGACAGTTATTGTCAGAAACATGCAAAATAAGATTTTTAGGCTCTGTTTCCAAACTTTGATTGAATAATAATCATTATTCCAGGTAAGATCGAACTAAATGATTAGGATTGAACTAAGATAATTTCTTTTTAATTCCAAAAAATGAGTGCTGCTTTATTCTGGAATAGTGCTGCTTTATTCTAGAATAATGTATGCACCACAGTGCTTGAAGATATTGAGACCTTTACTTGGTGATCAATACCAGAATCCTGTTAAATCTATAGTACTTCTGTGACACCATGCCCTCCACATTTTAATTTTTTTACACAATGAGAATTTGATCAAAAGCTTCTATTTCTACATGTACTCTTTTTACAACCTTGTATGATATAAATTTTGTAACTATGATCTGGAAGTCATAATCATACTTCAGGATTAACCAAAGTTTACAACATAAGAACAAGCTGATATAATATGTAATATAAATTACAAACCATCTGTAAATTCTTTATATAACAAGTCTCACAGCTTTCTTGCATTGACAATACCAAAAGGCCTGCACATTTATCTGACAACAACAAACCTTGCTGATATACATGGATTCATACACTTGAACCAAATTTCAAAGGCTCATGTTGATCATCGTATTGGATGAACAATATAATTGCAAACAACAATTTAATATATACATAAATATTTGAGGATTAAAACTAATATTTGAAGAAAAAAAAACCCAACATGTTTTGTTTGTGCATTTTGTAAACAAAGAACAATCAAACAAACAAAAATCACTGACCTTATTCATATTGACCCATTCTTTCTTCACTTCTATAGGTGGCGCCTCTGGTTCCTGTTCTTCCTTCTCCACATCATCTACTCCACCTCCTGCATTATCATCAAAATGAACTCTTTGCTTGGAAGTCTCTTGTGTCATCTTTTCTTCTGGAATTGGCTCTGTTGCCATAGGAGCAGAGCTTTCTGTATCCATGGAGTCATTCTCAGAATCTGCTTGTGGTTTTGAAGTTAGTGTACTTGATGAAGTGGGTTTTTGGGTAGGTTTGGAAGGTCCTTTGGATTGTAAGAACTTAAGCAGATTTGGATCTAGAAAGCAAAACATAGTTCTAAAGAAATTAGTTTGGCATGTTTAATTTTGAAGAAAGGTAAGTGGGCCTATTCATATGTCTCAAATTAACTGTAATGAATTGTGTAATTATGTATGAGGTGTAATAAAACAAATACTACATGGTACTTTCAGGGATATAAAGTCATTTCTTCCCCCTAAACACAAAAGTAAACCCGCATACAATACTTTGGGAAAACCATTTCTTTATTTCCCTGCAAACCATGTACTGTATTCGTTCCAATAAGCGCCCATGTCCCAATAAGCGCCCACCCAGGCTATTTTTAATTTGCTGAAGGGTACCACGTTGATAAAGTGAAAAATCTGGAGGACAACAAGTTCTGTGTAAACTTGTAATACATTTTCTGCATCAGAAAAGCTCACTAGAACGCCTCAGGACCCTTTTATAACATACATAAATTTGGCTCTAATAAACGCCCCTTGCGAATAAATCAGGTAAACCAGGTAAAAAATAAGCGCCCACCCAAAATGACTTTATTTAGCGCCCTGGGCACTATTGGAATGAATACGGTAGTTTTTGTATAATATTTCTATGTGCAAATTCATGCATAAACACATATGATCCTTGTTCCCACAAAATGAGAGGAAAGTTGCAAATTAAAATGAGTTATGTGCCGATTCAGAATCTCTGGATCATTATGCTTTAAATGATATATAACTTGTCATGGTTGTTCCCATGTCACTATTTCAGTGAAGAATTCCTTTCTTTTCTCTTGTTTTCTGGAATGTTCAATGAACCATATCTCCTTTTCTTCCCTGGCGACTGAATCTCCACTCATTTTGTGAGAACATATCTCTTATTGGCTTAAATATATAGTTATCAATCAATAGCACAAATCCTTAAAACAATTAATTAACTGGATAATTTGAGAGAAAACAAGCCTAAATCTCACCAAGCATTTGCCTCAGTTTCTGTTGTTCCTGCAGGATCTCTTCTTCAGACATTGCAGACAATCTGCCCAGATTCTCCTGATGTATCTGCTGTATATCTTTCCTGGCTCTTTCTGGATCCAAGGAACCTTGGAGTAAACCTGCTCCACTTATCACATGTGGCTCTAAGAAGATTAAAGAGAAGACAATAAACAAAAGAAAGTAATAACCAAATGTGAAAGGATTGTACTGCAGATGATCCACTTTTGAAAATAAAATAGGATGGTGACTTCTAAGAAAATAAGAGAACCTACAACACATATACTATGTTTACAGCAAACCAACAAGTCCAATGCACAAACAAAGTACTTTTCACAGGACTTTGTATCTATTAAGTTGAGAGTTAAGAATGATATCATGAAGTGTATTTCCAACCACAAAGGTGTTTTCTAGTACTCCTCGATTTGAGCAGTGCTTTTGATACTGTAAATCACAACATGCTGATCAACAGATTACAGAGTGAAATTGGAATGCAATCAGTGTTCGAAATAAGCACTTATCCTCTTGTCCTCTTGTCCAAAAATCACTGGGGACAACCATATTGAGCTATGTACTTATCCCCTGGACAACCACTATATTTTACTTCCAAAAGTAGTACACATTTTGGGGACAACCAAAATGTAGTGAGGACAAGCAGAATTTATGCTTTAGTTATCCTTCATTAGGCTTCATAAAACGTAATCTTTATTCATGTAACCAATCCACCAAACTTACAGCATACAGATCACTAGTCCGGCCGCAAGTTGAATATTCCTCATCCGTCTGGGATCCGCACACAAAAAAGAACATAGACCAGCTGGAGAGAGTGCAGAAAAGAGCAGCACGTTTCATCCTCAATGATTCTAAATCTAAATCTCTCGGTTGTGCGACCCAGATGGTCAAAGATCTGGAACTAGAACCACTCAGCACCAGGAGGAAGGCTAGAAGACTCTGCGTATTCCAGCAAGCAAGACTAGGTGACCTGTCCCTGCCCATCGGAAACCTTCTACAGCCCGTCCAGCGCCAGTCGCGGCATCATCATCCAGAATCCTATTCAACCAT
This sequence comes from Amphiura filiformis, assembly GCF_039555335.1. NCBI lineage: Eukaryota > Metazoa > Echinodermata > Ophiuroidea > Amphilepidida > Amphiuridae > Amphiura > Amphiura filiformis. The sequence goes on along the minus strand of NC_092628.1, from coordinate 55,921,677 downwards.
ATCAGCCAACAAAGACTGTTACAAAAACTCATTTATACCAAAGACAATACGTGATTGGAACTCTCTTCCACCTCACCTAATCAGCATCACTAAACCGGAAACCTTCAAAACCGCAGTTACAATGTATCTAAGCAACCAAGACTAAGCAAGAAATTCAAAAACCACAGCGCAGATCACACGTCCTGGCCGTTTGTCTCCATTCTGGAGTGTTGGACAGTACCAAACTCAAGACTCAAGACTCGGGATAACCTCCATATTTTCCTTATTTCGGACATTGAATACAATTAATGGTTCAGATCCTACCTGTCTGAGAGAACCAGCAAAGTTTGCATTGATGGTACTTTTTCTGACCCTGTTGAGCTCGAATTTGGCCTACCTCAAGGTTCAATCATTGGACCCTCAGGGTTTTCTTTGTATATTTTACCATTCAACTTATCTTACCACTTGTATGCAGATGATGTTACAGCTGTACACCAGTTTTAATCCTAAAGACCCGGTATCCATTGATGCTGCTTTAGATAATCTATCTCGTTGTATTGATGCTCTTTTGCTTGGATGAGAATGAACATGCTGAAACTTAATGACAGCAAAACTGAGTTTTTTTGACCACTACTCCACACCTGAAGCGCTCAATGATACCGGTTACTTTGAGGGTTGGGGACAAATCCATCTGTCCTTCAGATTCTGTGCGTAACCTAGGGGTTATATTTGACTGTCAAATGTCTATGTCCATTCACGTCAAGACTCTTTGTTCTAACCTTACATACCAGCTTCGCAACATTTCCCGGATACGTCGGTACTTGGATTATGACACTATGACACATAAGAGCCCTTGTCCTTTCCAAGATCGATTATGGCAATGGGCTGCTTCTTGGCTGTTGTAAAGCAGACATTCAAAGACTACAAAGGATCCAGAATTGGGCTGCGAAGCTGATATGTAAGGCCCTCAAATATGATCATGCCACACCGTATTTAAAGCAGTTGCACTGGCTCCCTGTTGAAGAGCGCATCAATTTCAAGGTTTTAGTCACTGTGTTTAAATGCCTCACCAAGAGTGTTCCTGAGTACCTGTCTGATTGTGTTTCCCTGCACTGCCCTGCGGCGTGCAGGCCTGCGTCTGCTTCTGATACCACCCTCCTGACAGAGCACAGCACAATCAAAACACTCATGTCAGCTGAGCAGGACCTTCTCCTATGTTGCGCCTCGCACCTGGAATAGACTGCCAATTGGTATCAGGGAATCACAATCAGTGGGTATTTTCAAGAGGGTTCTAAAGTCACATTTGTTTCCATAGATCTTGTTGCCTTCACAGGCAGTTCTCATTTATTTTTTCTTCATGTTCTTCTTTTGCTTTGTTTTTTGTTTTGAGCGCTACGTTCTAAATGTAGCAGCGCTATATAAATATTTATAATGTATGTATGTATGTATGTATGTATTTGCATGACTGGTGCTGTGATTCTTGCTATCATGCCATGTTGAAGTAACCTTATCAAACACTGTACCGTTATGGTAAAATAAATGCATGTCACAACATAGTTCCAATTCTGACAGAGACAAGCTGAGTCCATAAAATATGTCCTTACACACTGTGGCTTTGTTTTCCACAATATAGCAGTGTCCACTTTACATAGTAAGTATCTGACAAAACAACAGCAAACACTACAGAAATGTTTTTGACCAGTTCTCTCTGTGACAAGGTGATACTGATACTTAGTAATAGAAACCTTTTCTGTAAAGACTTTTACCTAGATATATCGGGACCTCTTCTTTGACTGTTAGTGAAAAACTACCATATCAGTCATACAGCTGATAGCAACACACTTAATTACCTTGAGGGGATGCAACTATGCTTTCTCTCATCTCCATGTTTTCTTCCACACTGGAACTTGCCATGGTGGTCAAGGGTAAGTCAGGAACTCTCATTGGCTGAGCGGAATGAGGCTGTATCGAAGACGAAACAGGGGCTCTAATTGGTTGCTCAGACTGAGACTGTGTCGACACACCAAACTGGTTTGATGTACTGGATTCAAACTGCTGGGCAAACAGGCTTCGTTTCTTGTGTGGTTTGCCATTCTGTAAATAAAAGGTTAAAATGCATGAAGTTCAAATACAACTATGAAAGTTTCACACTTTCACCAATAACAACACACTGAAGATATTCAAGATGGCTCTTCAATCTCATCTCCTTTAACCAGTTCCTTATTGTTTAATTTATCTTGTCCCTTTTTGTTTCTTCACAGTCAGGACTATGCGCACTCTTCACCCTTCTTCAATATTATAATAATAATAAACAGACACTTAATATAGCTAATACTGGATTCCTCCATGGGTAGTTCTTTTTATCAGAATGCACTTCCAAGCTCTTTTCCAGTACATAATATTTGTACCCCTACCTTAAAGGGTAAGTGAGATAACATCATTGAATAACTGTACATGAGTAGTGAAAAAGATTTATATCCACAAGACTGCAATAACACAGTGAAATAGTTGGCATGTCATCTACAGGTTATGTTGGGCAAGCTATCCTAAAATTTAATATCTTTATTCTGGTTCTGCCGCTGGCAGCTTTCAGCTCAGGCTTACCTGTGCACCTGTTGTATGTCCTCTGTGTAAGGCAGTTGGAAAGCCTTGTGTAGACCCTCTTGGCAAATGAACAGCAGCATTACTGGTATCATGCTCCTAGTAAAGTGCAACAAAAATCAATTTGAATTTTTTTTTTTGCATGGAGGCTAATTATTAACAAATTAATTTGAATCAATCATTCAGTTAAAAGATAATACTGTATTTGACCTAATTAGTACCTATGCACTCTAAGCATTTCAAGGGGACATTTTAAAGACCCAGGTAAAAATCTGAAAAATGTTTAGAAAAGACTGCTTTTAAACATGGTGGTGGAAGTGTTTGAAGGTATTTTGTGGTAACTAATTGACTGGTATAAAGGCATTTGTGATGGGGTAGATTGGGTATGTGTCATTGAATTACCAGATACACATTGCATTTGGGATGCACAACAAAATGGCTCTTTAACTTCTATGAGTGTAAATACATGTATGACCAATTTCCACACAAAAGCGATATTGTATGACAGAACATATCTCATCATGTGATTAGACTTTTGTACACAATTTTCTACAATACTTGTATACACTGGATGCTTCACGTTAGATAATTAAGTCTGCAGGGGTGCTAGGGATGGGCAGTAATTAGGGTCCATATGTAAACTCTCAGATGAGCAAAATTTAGCTTTGAGTGAATGTTTGACTTTGTTCATTAGGTTCCATATTGGTTACCTCATGTACTTTTATAGGAAAGATTGAATATCAATTAGGTGGATTAAAACATTAAAGTAGTCTATTTTGTCATAAATAAGCATCAACACAAACTCTTTAATAATAATAATATAATAATTTATATCTTATATAGCGCAGTACAATATAATATCTCAAAGCGGTTTACAATAAACATGATAATAACACATGATACAAATTTATACATGGAAAGCAAATATATAAATTACACTGGTTAAAAACTATGCACATATAAAACCAATTAACATGATTAAGAACAAGATTAAAACCTATACCAAAACACTGTATAAAGATAAGCTAACATTGCACATTTAACGAGCGCAAGTACCAAAAATAATTATGTGCAAGGTAAAGCTTAAGTAATCATTTAACTAGAGCGGTTACCGCACCATAGCTGAACCATGGGGCTTTGGCAGTATATTGTGGTACATGTATATATATCACCCACCCCTTTATGACCCCTTAATGACCTTAAATGAATATCAAATTATTTTAAACATGTTTAGAATGTCATAAGGATCATTGCATTTAAATATCAGCTCAATTGGAGCATTTTGAAAACTTGACCTTTGACCCCTTTATGACCCCTTAACGACCTTAAATGAATATCAAATTATTTTAAACATGTTTAGAATGTCATAAGGATCATTGCATTTAAATTTCAGCTCAATTGAACCATTTTGAAAACTTGACCTTTGACCCCTTTATTGACCCCTTAATGACCTTAAATGAATTTTAAAATATTTTAAACATGTTTAGAATGTCTTAAAGATCATTGCATTTAAATATCAGCTCCATTGGAGCATTTTTGGAAACTTGACCTTTGACCCCTTTATGACCCCTTAATGACCTTAAATGAATATTAAAATATTTTAAACATGTGTAGAATGTCATAAGGATCATTGCATATAAATTTCAGCTTAATTGGAGCATTTTTGGTTAAAATGACCTTTTTTGACCCCTGTGACCCCTTGGATGACCTCTGACGTTAGGAAATATTTTTATCATATTCTTTACTTCTTTCCCTTTCATTTGACACCATTTGGGGTTCATACCTTCGTGGCATTTAAAGATATGTCCATTTCAGACCAAATGGTTGGTAAGTAAGTGAGTAAGTAAGTAAGTAAGTAAGCAAGTAAGTAAGCAAGTAAGTAAGTAACATACACTCATATAGGCTGAGACCATTTCCTGGTTCAGCAAAAATACAACATAATTACACAGGAAAAAAAAACAGTATCGAAATGCAGGGAACCAAACTGCGGGGGTAAAGACAATTAAAAAGTCGAAAAGCAACGCAGGATCATAAAAAAAGACCAAAAAAGGCTCCTATGAATTATTAAAAGCAATTTTGAACAAATGTGTTTTGAGCTGACTTTTGAAGTGTGCAAGAGATGAAGATGATTTAATGTGAGCCGGCAGTTTGTTCCAATGAAGGGGTGCAGCATTACAGAAAGCCCGCTCGCCATAAAATTGAGTTTTACCCCTTGCTGGTAGACGGAGAAGGTTTTGTGACGCAGAGCGCAGAGATCGGCCAGGATTGTATGTGATTAAAAGATCGGCAATATAAGATGGAGCAAGACTATTTAAAGCGTTAAAAGTGATAAGCAATATCTTGAACTCAATACGGTACACAACAGGGAGCCAGTGGAGATCGAAAAGCTTTATGATTTCAACTTTGTTTGTAATATGAAAGCAGCATACAGTTGGGATGTAATTACATAGGAGCAACTTACCATTATTTTTGACAGCACTGATGTGATGTGAGTATCATGTCCTGAAATATGAAATATAAAGATCCCATAAACTTTGCAGTAATACATATCATTCACATTTGAGGTTGTTTTTTTATACTCTGATCAACCAATTTCAATCCAACATCCTCCTTTGCTGATCAAGTTGAGAACAGACATGTTTCTCAAGTTCTTGTATCTGTATCGATATCATACATGTATTGTTGTTGATGATATCATCATCAGAAAGGTGCAGCCAGGAGCATTATACCAGAGTAATTTTCAGAATTACCCACCCAGCTGTTTGATCACAACTTCAATCAAAATCTTATAAACAAAATGAGGTACCTACTTTCCATAGCAACTTCTGGATCTTCATCCCTGTCTAATTCTATCTGTATTCTTTGACCTCTGACCCCATAATCCTGAAAGCAACAATACCAACATACCATTTTTTGTTAGTTTTGGTGTATGAATGAAATGTTCATTGGTTCTTTGAAAGGGGCATTTAGTGACCCACAGCCTCATCCACCCACTTTCCTCAAAACAAGTTAAGATTTTTATACCAGTGATGTGAGTTTTCCTTAAGGCCCGCAAGTGCGATAGCACACCATCGCATGCCTTAAATCACCTACATACTACAAACAATTTCTTGCAGATTTAAAATTTCTTTACCAAAAATTTCATCAAATTTGTATTACGTTCTGATTAACATTATTAATTATAAAACAATGGCCTATGGAGCAGTGTAATACACATATTCATTGAATGCGTAATCACAAACACAAAATTGGAATCCACTGAAATTTTGGGAATAAGCTTTTTTCGTGGATATCTGTCATTTATAAAAAAAGTCATAAAAAGAGGTTCTAGGATCACAAAATACTCCTTCAATACAGATTATCAACTATCAAATGAAAGTTAAACTATCAAACAAATTCAAAAGGAACACAATTAAATTATGCAATCAATGTGTTCCAGATATCCATAATACTAGTAAAACAACACTCACCCCTGCTGCAGGTCGGCTTGATCTAAACTTTGACTTCTTCTTAGGAGGGTCTGATGTTGCACCCATGGGTAGTCCGCTGCTGGGGTCTAACAAATAAAATAATCAGCACTGTGTTCAGTACAAAATATAGACTGCTTTGCATTCCTTTTTTAAACAATTCATACCATTCCATGCATAAAACACAACACATCCCCAGTGACTTCCCTGCCCAGATAAAAAAGGACTGACCTGTGTGACCCACCATATCTTAACACATAGACTCAACCTCTTTCATCTCCAAACTGAGATGAATGTTAATGAAGTAAAAATCAATGTGGGTGGTAATCTTAACCAATAACAGATAGGCAAGCATACATGTTTATGCATGGCCCTATTAACCCAACCCACTACCCATGTGGTCCAGGTGGGTAGCTCTATATCTGGGTCAGGTAACATAAACCACAGGATCTGTGCATAAACAACCAAGGCTGCATTTGTAATGAGATAGCATCATACCCAGTATTAGAGTTTATAGTTCATTGTATATTCTAAATATAGTAGACCATTTTTCTCATGGATAGCTGTTGGATCAGAACAGGATTGGTGGATTTTCCATGGTGGGATTAGAGGGATGATAAATTTAAATGGTCTACTACAGTAGATTACATTGTATACAAAATATGGTGCGTTGCTAGGTCATGATTTCCTTAAAATTACAACCTGAATGCCAACCCTTTTCCATGTGGAACTGTGAGATGTTGCTAAGTCAGCTAAATATATTCTAAACTGATGGGGATTAGACTCACATTTTTCATCATTAATGTGGAAATTTGCCTTGATTATGGTTTCTTATCTTTTGTTGAGTACATATACATTTTATGTGAGGTAGAGGGGGAAGTAGATGAAAACAATGACCAGCCAATGAGCATACCTAAACAAACCTGTATTATGTTTTTGCAACCCAAGACTAATTGTTTAAATGAAGCCGCTGTGTACGATAAATTAAAATGTTGAATTTTATACAATTTAGTATATGCACAGCTTACCAGCCCCAGGCAACTGAACAACATCCTTCTCAACCCTGTTCTGTTGCGCTGTCCCAGCAACATTCTTTCGTTTGTCTCCCTTTTTCACAACATTTGCTGATGATGCCACCTCTCTAGCTAAAAACTCTTCTTGCAAGCGAAGAAGATCTTCTTCTGATTCCCCAGGCTTGGGTCTTCGTATCATTTTGTTTCACCTATAAGTATTTGTAAGATCAAAAATAATGAGGATTATTTTAATTAATGAGGATGACTCTGTCATGAGTGACATCATATTGTTTTGCATTTTATTTCTGGCTGACGATTACGTCAGCTCTGGTAAGGAATGATGATGATCACATACCTACATGTAGTATAGTAACAGAATGGTAAGATAAAAAGGGTTATTTCAATCAGGGTATGTTATTTCACTTTATCATGCTTTATTGTCATTACAATCATGATAATTATGTGGTCTTTGTGAGAGTTGTGGAGAATGTTGAAATGATCTAAATGGTCCATAATGTGGTAAATTTATCCAGGCCTTGCTGTTTGAGGTGAGCGATCGCTTGCCACCACTTGCCCAAACTTCGATTTCTAGTGAGTGATTTTCACTCGCCATTGTCACAAAATATCACTTGCTCCAAATCTCCCAAAATCAGCCAATTCAGCATGTAATCGATTCTGTGCCTCCTCCAAGCGGAGAAAGTCACAAATTTAAGCTTGCTTCATGCGCATTTCAACATAAACACTGTTTGAAGACTGAAACTCTACCTGAGTGGTATTTGAGAATATTGGACCACTCACGTAGCATAATGCTATCTAGAGTAGAGAGTGATAACCACTTGCCTTTTAAAATCTAGGTCTACGACAAGGCCAGTTTACCCCCCCAGTATACGAATGAACACTAGCCACAAATGCGAGGGCAGCTGTGAGCAAATTCGTTGTTAGTGTTTCTTGAGTAACCCCCCATGCATGCCCATACATCACATACACATCTCAGTGGCGTAACTAGGGTTGGTAGCGCCCGGGACAAGAAACAAAATTGAAAATTTGGACAAATAAGGCCTACAACTAATTAATTATGGTTAATAGAAGTTGAATATCGGTCTTAAAATGTTCTTTCCATTGATTTTGTGCTGAAATGCGCGCAAATTTTTTTTGACTTTCATCGCTTGGAGGGGCGCAGAATCGATGCTGAATTGGTCAATTTGGCGCCCCCCTAAGGGTGGCGCCCGGGGGGGTGTTGCCACCCCTGCCCCCCTAGTTTACTAGTTACGCCACTGACATATCTGCAGCTGTTAACTACTGTCACTGTGCAATAGGATATCTCCAACACATGTGCATCTACTAGCCCGACACATCATGGCCCTATTGGTTCCTTCATGACTTCTGTAGTATTGCAAAAAGCGGGGCACACGGAGGCAGCCGAACTGTGAACTCATGTCGCAGTTTCAAAGGTTCACCCTACATTCATAAAAGTACTCACATGTTCAGTTTTGTGATATACATGTAGTCCTTAAAAATAACACAATGAAGACTTCCTGCATCTCTTTTCTTCATTAAATCTGCATTTCACAGCAAAAAAATGAAATTTATTCGCCACCATGGCCACCGTGTTATCTCTATGAGCCATTAACCAGACTTCATGGCTGCAGTGGTCTAATTCCCATCATTGGCAACAGGATAGTTACCCTGTATGTGCATTCTAGGCTATGTTATGGAGCGGAGGTATGGGTGAAAGCAGATAAACAGATTGCGGAACTCAACAAATTCTATCTGAAGACTATTAAGATCCTCCAAGGAGTTCCAGATAGGACTGCAACAGACGGAGTCCTTGCCCTGATAGGTGCGCTCCTGAAAATGGCCAGAATACACCAGCTACATGTACTGAGTGCAGTCAAGGATCCCCCGTCATACACCCGTTCAGTGATCATGCAGAAGTACATGGATGATAATCCTAGATCAATACAAACTACCTACCATTGGTGAGCCTATTGAGAAGCCTCCCTCAAAACAAGGATGGAAAGCACAGGTCAAGGGAAACATCAAGGAATACTGGACTGAAGAGGTGGTGCATGGGATAGGATCCAAACCATCATTAAAATACCTATCCCCAGCACAATATACGCTCCAGGTAAACCACATCCTGTCTGGACCTCCTACATGGGACTAACCAAACTGGTTAAAAGAGCAAAGTACAGGGTGAGAATCTTGTTGGGAGTCTACACACTTCAAGCTAACCTAGCAAAATACAACCAGAATGATGTGGACCCCACATGTAAGATGTGTGGCTTGGGCCAGAAGACAGAGCGCACTTTATTGCTAGATGTCCCCGTTTGAAGACATTCAGTAAGGAGTACATGGACAAGATCCTGACCTCACTTACGGATACCGAGGCGAGCTCCGCAATACAAGCAGCAATGCAGGATGAGAGCGTATACAATCAATTTATCCTGAATCCGCAAGACCCAGACATTCCTGCAACAAGGAAGCTGAAGGAGAACATCATGAGACATATTGAGAGAACTGTCACAAATCTGTGCTATATGCTGCATAGTAGGAGATGGAATATTCTCCTTGGACAGCCTTATTAAACTCCATGTATCCTAAAACACCCTCTAAGGCATGGGAGACTTAGAGGGACATGACAGAGAACTTTCTGACTGGTATACAGTCCTCCCATTTTTTATGCCAAGAAGGAGATGGAATAACCATTAACCAATTTTGGTTTTATGGGTGACTTCCAATTAAGGAGATGGAAAACCAAGATGGTTATAGGGATGACTTCCAAGAAGGTGATGGAAAACCAAGATGGTTATAGGGATGACTTCCAAGAAGGTGATGGAAAACCAAGATGGTAATAGGGATGATTTTCAAGAAGGTGATGGAAAACCAAGCTGGTTATAGGGATGACTTCCAAGAAGGTGATGGAAAACCAAGATGGTTATAGGGATGACTTCCAAGAAGGTGATGGAAAACCAAGATGGATATAGGGATGACTTCAAAGAAGGTGATGAAGAACCAAGATGGTTATAGGGATGACTCCCAAGAAGATGATGGAAAACTAAGAATAGATGGTTATACGGGTGACTTCAAAGAAGGTGATGGAAAACCAAGATGGTTATAGGGATGACTTCCAAGAAGGTGATGGAGAACCAAGATGATTATGGTCATTTTCACAGTAAAGGGTGTAACTTTTGATTTTTAGGGTCAAAATTTCAAACCACTTAAATATGTTTCTGTTTACTGTAATCATGCATAGAAGCAACTTAAATTCGAGTAAAATAGTGTTTCAAGGCTTAAACCTTTTGATTTCTGATAAAAAAAATTGACATTTCCATAACATTTTGGTTAAAATCTAAGAAAAATGTATTTTACATAAGCTCAGAAAATTATGACATGAAAGCTGGAATACATGTGAAATCCCATTCCAAAGTAAGTCAACAGATATAAGTTAAATTTTATACCATGTTTTGCTATGTTTGTAATTGCAATTTTGAAAATTTTTAACATCAAGGGTCATTTGCAATGGAAATTTCCCAACCTTAAACATATTTTTTAAGTTTTAATTGGGTTCCTAAAATAATTTAAATGTCTAACTTCATGTACAAATACTACTTGATGAAAGGAACCTCCCAGCCAAGTTTCACAGAAATTGGAGTTATTTTTAGAATTGGCAATTCAAGCGATTTGTGTTTGGAGGCTTCAGTTAACAACACAGGTGATCATAAAAGTAAAATATTTGGCTAACTACTACAAGTTGACATGAAAAAATAGGTAAAAAATATCACAATTACCAATTTTCATGCTTTGCTTCTAAGTATTGAAGTTCAGTTGTGACAAAAATTAAATTATCACAGCAAGTCATTTTTTTTTTTTCGGAGGCTTCATGTTAACAATGGTTAAACATTGCAGAAGTAGTTTTTTTGAAAACAACACTGTTGGGATCATCTAAGCTGTTATTTTCTTGTGTGTATTGAATCAATGATTCTATGCGGCAGATATTGTAGATTTATAACATGGTAATTTTTTCACCCATTTGTTAAGTATGGTGTTATTTGCATGTTAAGCCTCCGAATCAGGCTTTCTTGGATATCAGTATATTTTTCAAGCATTAACCATAATATCAATTTTTTATTAAATTTATGACATTCTGCACATATCATGCAACAATTACAATGCAGATATCAATATGGAACATACCAATTTAGATATGCATAGATGATAATTAAGCTTACTGTTGTTTGGAGGCTTCATTTGTTTCGGAGGCTTCAATTGTTAACGGAAAGTTTGTATTGGGTCCCATTTTCAAACGGGCGATATATATCTCCATGATTTAAAAACAAGTGACTTGAGGATCTACTTTGCTACATTTTGATATGGGTTGTTTTACAATCAGGGTACACAGATTGTCTCACTGGGGGTGAAAAATGAAGTGTCTAGTTTTTCCTCAATTTATTTGTTTTTGTGTTGTAGATGGGTCAAATAGGAAATCTGTAAAATGTTTAGGCGTCAAGTGTTCAGAGTTTCAAGTTATGCCAGAAACATGTTTTTGATACACATGTTTCTGTATACCCCATTTTTCGGAGAGGACACATTTTGATTTGGAAACCTGACGTCCAACTTTCAAACATGTGATACATGGAAACTAAGTGTAAGTGGACTAAGTGTTTATTATGAGTTTGTAGGATATATATAAGTGTTTTTCAAGAAAATATAATTTTAGTCTTGGGTCAATTTTAACTATGGATTACGAGCTTGTATTCGGAGAGGACATTTTTTGACGGAATTTTCAACATAAATTTGAAGAAATGGTACAATTAATGAAACAGTCGCAATCTTACGTGGTTCTCAATTTTGAACAATCATGTTTCAAACATTACTTCTGAACTGTCAAAATGTTTTTAGGTATTGCTGGCAGTGATATATCATTTGCAAAGTTCACAAAGGTCAAATGAGACGGCTATTTTGTCCCAAAATCATACAGAAATGTATATTTTCATCATTTGCTAAGCATTTCAAACAGTTTCTTTGTGGCTGTAGGTGGAACTAATAGGGGCCAATAATTAGGCATGGCAACTTTTAATCATAAGTTAATCTAATATTTGAAACAGGGCACAATATGGTGCTCAGCCTAAATGTACCCTGATTGTAAAACAACCCATAAATAGATTGGATGAGCTCTTTTATTTATATTTGCCCAAGCTTGCTGAACAGTTTGTTTCGGAGGCTTCAAAAAAGTTAACGGAAAAATGGCTCTTTGAAGTCAAGATTTTATAAAAATTTTAAAAGCTTGCAAATCAACTAATTTTTGTTACCCATTTCAAGTTAAGATATCAACTGTTATGAATCAAGAAGAAGTGAAGAAATAACCAAGAATTATGAACCAAAGCTATACCCACAAAGTTTGTTAACAATTGTTAACGGAAAATGAAACCTCGAAACGACAAATATCAAGTCCGGTTCTCAAAAATACAGGGCTGTTCACAATTAAATCTAATGTGGCAGTGTTTACTGAACATATGACCGTACTTTCAGGATAAGAAAAATTATCCATGAACTAACTGAAGAAAACACAGGGTTTTACAAAAATGTTACTGTTTTTTACAGTTTTTCAAAATGGCAATATTAGGTACATTTAAGCCTGCTAAAACTGAATGCAGTAACTCACGACGATGATTATGCTACCCATGGTAGCTGCTAACTAGATGACTTATGTGGCCAAAAATCATGGAATTCTGTGGCTTTATTAGAAAACTACGGATCAAAATGTTAAAAATCCAAAGTTACACCCTTTACCGTGAAAATGACCATATAGGGATGATTTCCAAGAAGGTGATGGAAAACCAAGATGGTTATAGGAATGACTTCAAAGAAGGTGATGAAGAACCAAGATGGTTATATAGGGATGACTCCCAAGAAGGTGATGGAAAACTAAGATGGTTATACGGGTGACTTCAAAGAAGGTGATGGAAAACCAAGATGGTTATAGTTATAGGGATGACTTCCAAGAAGGTGATGGAAAACCAAGATGATTATAGGGATAACTTCCAAGAAGGTGATGGAAAACCAAGATGGTTAATAGGAATGACTTTTTGAATATGTTTTTTGAGAAACTGTATAATAGGTACGGTACTTAATTAAGTAAACAGGTGTAAAAGTATACCTGATAGGAGGAAAAGAATGAACAGATGATTCCTCTGCTGTACATAATAAGTACAATGTAGATAGATGAGTAGACATACAAGTATTGAAGTAGATTGTACAATGTAGGTAGAGAAAGAGGTGAGGGAGGCAAATACGTCAGTAGGCCTATCTGAAAAGGAGAAAACAGCAATTTTGCCGTGCAATGACAGAGTCGCGCAAATACGTATCGCAAATACGCCAGTATGTGAAACAGCAAATTCTTCAAATTGCAGATACGATATACTGGGCTTGCGCAGTATATAGGTGATCGCCAGCAAATACGTCGTTATGTGATGCAGACATTTCAAGGTTTTGTAAATACGACATATTTAAATTAATTAATATTTTACTAATTAAGCCACTTTGAGGCATGGATTTTGGTGAATCTGGAGTAGAACATAACAAACTAATATACCAATTTTCTCAAAAACGTTAAAAATATCGAATACGTCAGTATGTGATACGGCCGACGAGATAATGTGAGGAGTAACAAATGGTATGGGGTGAGAGAGGAACTGAGGAATGCAGATATTGGTGAGTGAGGGTACAAACCAGCTGCCTGATGGCCAGACGGACAATGGATAGATGCTGGGAATTGTGCAGTTACAACGTGTACATGTAAGGAGTAAGTAAGGTCAAGTGTACCAAAATTACTTTGCATGCTTGTGTTCCCTAATATAATTAACCCTATACGTCGAACAACTGAATACATGCACAACGTGTGGACCAATATATTTTTGTAAACATTTTAGGCCTATAACAAAATGTATATTTTCATACAATTGTACAACTATCGTCTATCGTTTCTACCCTATCTTTGATGCTGAAAACTAACAATATTCACGCAGGGGCAGGCCGAAAACCTTACCACGATCGTAAAATACAGCCCATGCATGTCATAAATAATTCATTATTGCATTGTGTAAATGTCACTGATTGTGTCCATGTATTGTTATTGCACCTGCGAAAGCAGAAGTCATGCTGAATTTATACTCGATCGCTAGATTATGTGAATTCGCCTCTTAAAAAACCAAAACCTCTACGACCAGGTTGTTAAGCATCGAGCACGCTGACTGGCTTAGCAAAGTAGTTTTGTAAACCAATCAGGTTAGACATACTTTACTGGCGGGTCACATTAATTCATACCGTAAAAGGCCGTCGCGTTCATTGATTGGCTTACAATTGCGATGAATGGTGTTTGCAACCAATCACAAAACGGGTTATAAATAAATAAGGCGCCCATCGGAAATTTTGTACACGTCCATGATGACGTCATGCCACAAGGTAGCCGGAGGCTTCGCTTTTCTGCGAAAGCGAGCGAGTGGTATAAAGTCAGTTTCACACCTGTGATTTATGGAGCATATCATAAAATCTGTGAGCACATGAATCCACAGCGCATTCAGCTGCATTTGACAGATAAAAATGACATTTGCAATGCTGAGCAACTTAACGGGATTCCATGAAATTGAAGATTATGCAAGTTATACTACAGGATCGGTAATAATTAACAGCTGGTCTGCTGTATTTGAAGTGCATATTGAAGTTTGTAAGTTTGTGACTTCGTATGTTGTGTGCAATAGATATTACAAGAAGCTTAAATTGGCACGCTTTCCTGCAATGGGCTATTCCAGATGTATTCCGCACCCCCCCTATGGAAGACATTAAAAAAAATACAATTCCAGCTGGAATTGAGATGTGTCTAGAATTCCAGCAGTCATTTTAGTAAAGATTCCGGCTGGAGGGTATGGAAGACATTGAGATTAGGTGAAATTCGGCTGCTAAAATAAAACGAAAAAACAAGAGTGGGGATTGTGAAAGGCCATGATGTGTCTATGGAAGACATTCACATTTCTTAATATTCCGGCTGGAAAATGGTCAAAAATGCTCCAATTCCAGCAGAATCTTCACTTATGATCAACATCTCGATTAACCTATGAAACAGGGACAGACTTAGGTTTCAGTTTTCTACTGGCCCTCCGGGCCAGTGAAATGGCAAATCTAGTGGCCCTGCAATAAATTTACTGGCCCAGCTTTTTCAATATGTTCTACATTGTACTGCAAAAAACAAAACAAAAAAAAACTTTTTTGTCTGTGCTTTTGGGGGAAAATCTATATCAATTTTTAATCATTTGTCATCATATACAATGTGTATCATATCGCAAATATCAAAAAATCAAAATTATTTGATATTCCTCGTTTTCAAAATGCAATTCGATATGTCTGATGTGCTCTCAGGTCCCACAAAAATATGTGGAAACATCACTATCCGATCCCTTAAGGTCAAGCAAACCTTAACATTTTAATTTGTTTTGTACTGAATTACTCAATGTAGAGAGTGTAGTCACTAACACAAGTTCAGTCAGTAGTTCCAAAAGTTTCAAACTAGGCGGTATTTGCGGTATCGCTATCATCATCAGATTTAATTATGTAGTGCATGGAAGAGCTAAGTAGTACATAGGCCTGCTATCATTGTAAAAAGCCGCTGTATATTTCCAAGTTGCTAGCAACGCAAGAATAAGAATATAAATATTATACAAAAAAAATCATTGAATAAAGATATAAATTTCACTGCAAGTGACAGGCAGAGCAGAAAACTGTGTAAATATGACCATCACTGATATCTTGTCTCGTAAGTGTTATATCAGGCTCAAAACTCTAGTGGCCCAACGGCCAGCATTGTTGGAAGTTTACTGGCCCGACGCAAAATCCACTGGCCCGGGCCACCGGGCCACTGCTTAAATCCGTCCCTGCTATGAAAGACATTTACATGAATTCTGGCTGGAAACAAAAAAATGTTCTAATTCCAGCTGGAACCCTATGGAAGACATTTACATTTACGTGAATTCGCTGGCCATATTACCACAATTCCGCAGTGTCTTCCATGGGTTTTTCCTGACATGTGAATTCCGGCTGTCAATTTAGCCCCGAATTCCGGAAGTGTCTTCCATAGGGGGGGTGCGAATACATCTGGAATAGCCTAAACTTTCATCCTTTTCACATAACAATTCCAGTTTACTTATTTGCTGGGAGAAAGCACTTTTTTGTTATATCGCTTGGGAAAAATCATTGTTTTTGCCTAAAATGGGCCCAAAATGGCCGAAAAATGGCAAAATTTGACCAAAATTAGCACAAAAATCACTTTTTACCACCTTAAAATTTGAATTTTCATACAAAATTTCACAGATGTGTTGAAAATGATAACATACATAATATTCAACAAAAATTAGATTAAATTACAGTGAAAACAAAAAATTGACAGGGGGGCACAAAAATTATCAAGTCCCCCATGCACTCCTATGGTAAATATAGGTAACCCAGGCAAACCTTAGTTAACACATTTGCTGGTCAGCCAAATTCGCCGACAATGTCAATGCATTTTTACATAGAAATTTAAAACTTGTGCCCGAAGAAAGAAACCTACATAAATATGTTTTCTATACTTCACTTGACCCAAATATATAATTTTTATGGTGATAAGTCACCCGACATGGAATTTCAGAGGATTTTGATAGCAGTTCCATTAAAAAAAGCTGCTATCGCCATGAGACTAAGATCTAGAAACACCCCGAAATGCCGTTTTGGGGAATTTTGCTAGATGAATCTTTTTGATGAAAGTCAGGCTTTGACAAGATGTAACTTTGCTACGGAAAGTGCTATGAAAAAAAGGTTTTCAGTTTTGGCTTTGTTTACTCAAGGGCTTTAATTTGATATATAAAATGATGCAGTTTGATGGCAAATTTGAATTCACCTAGGATACCTACCTAGTAAATATCAGAGAAAATGGCCCAATGTTCCGACAGTAATTTCATCATAACTTCACTTAGCAATACAGTAGAAGATTGGTTTTGGTGTCAAATTGTTTCTGAGAAGTTCTCTCTTCCAATAAACAACAATTCATGTTAATAGAATTAATTTGAAATTTTTATGCCTGTCCCTATGCGACATCAGTGTGTTCCTGCTGTATCATGATCATATAGCCGAACAGTCAACTTACGGCTTTGTATTCGTTCCCTTTGAACTTCTACTTTCAGGTAATATAATGCTGACTGCTATATGCTGGGCTGGACCTTTGGCTCTGTGCTGCTGTGCTGTCACTGCTGTGCCTCGACTTTCTTGTTTTTCCGTCACATGGGCGCAGCCATATTTAGGCTCTTTCAATATTTGTTTAAATGGTAATATAAGTTTATGCTTTTTAAAATCAGAGTAATATATAAGTAAAATAAAACAAATCCTATCATTTCGTAAGTTTTATTTACTCAATAAGTAGTTTAAATTATTTATTTCTTTTAAAAACAAAACAAAATTACAACGAATAAGAATATCCTCGAACGTATGACCCCTGCTGACCCCCTCTTACTTCTTGTTATTCGCCATTTTGTCATCTTGCAAGGAATAAATACCCACCGAGTTTTCTCCGTATTTATTAGGTATAATAACCATTTAGTCCATGCAAAAATGGCCGAATATGCAGGCCAAATTGTAGTTTTCAAGACAGAGGCAGAAGTAAATGAGGCTATTCGGGTTTATGAAGAAGAAACTGTCACACATTTTGTGACTTCAACAGTCATGAAATCCTTCTCGAATTCGGGTAAGAAACTTTTGTTTTCATAAAATTCATTTATAATATTCAACTCTTGGATCTCTATATTACTGCTTGCATCCTTTTCTATCAATGGCATTGTGTCAACCTTATGTATTAGGGTAAGTTAAAGATTTGGAAAGTTTACGAAAAGTTGTTAAACATTTTCATGGGCATGTCGTTTCTTGTTTACATGCAATTAATTATTATTTGTAAACAAACAGCACGTGCTTGATTTCTTCAGGTTTTGAGCACAGTGACAACCACTGGTTGGATAAAGTTTTTACCATGATATACTAGACACAGTCTAGTGTCCAAGTCTTAATGGTCTTTCCATGTGTTTTGTTGAAACTGGCTGGTTCTGAATATAAATTGCAATGATCTTACTCGTCACTCGATCTAGTTTCAAATTTCAATTTGCACATTTTAAAATATTATTCAGATTTCCTTTTACAAATTAAACCGTCGTGTACGTGCGCGACGTCAAGCGTGTGTATTGGACCATTGGGCAAAATAATACGCGCTGGACGGCTAGCAGTACGCTTAATTTGTAAAAGGAAATCTGAATAATAGGCCTACTTTACACAATCACACTGACAATCGATGCTAGAACTTAAAAGAGTATACTTGTAAGTTGTATGTTGCTATCTTTTTTCGGTCGGTCAGTGTTGACATTTTTTGCAATGTACGTTATTTATACTGTTATTAAAGTTGAAATTCGGATGAAAGTAATTTTGATGAGTATATTTTGAATAAAGATTGTACACATTACATATGTACAATTACCGAATAGGGTGCAACTTGCTGCTAGACTTGAGTCCAGTCCTCGTTTAGGGTTAGGGTTGGGGTAGGGCAGTCTTCAAATAAGACTAGTAGAGTTGCACCCTATTCGGTAATCGCTCCAAAGATTGCCTATTTTGAACAATCCAAAATTTTGTTGAACTTTAAGGGTATTGGTACATGAGATCAGGTATAGCATAACATATAATCTATAAAATAAAAGTGTCCAACTCGTCAAGGTCTTGACCATCTAGAAGAACACTGTGATATATGTAAGGGCAAGGTTACCTGCCCAAATTCTAGTATAAACATTAAGTAATTGTTGATATTTAGTTCCAAGACCAGGCCAACGATTTTATTGAACTTAATGCAATTTTAGCAACAGTTTTGATGTGATCACTCGGTGTGATCAGCTGTGTTTATTTCTGAACTTCTATTGCTTAACAGGGTGTCATGCTTCAGCAAATCCGATTAGCAGGCCTTGAATTACCGTATTCATTTCAATAAGCGCCCAGGGCGCTAAGCAAAGTCATTTTGGGTGGGCGCTTATTTTATTACCTTTAATTTTTTCATGAGCTGGGCGTTTATTAGAGATGAATATTTACATAATGTTATAAAAGGGTCCTGAGACGTTCTAATAGCTTTTCTGATGCAGAAAATGTATTGCAAGTTATACGCAGGACTTGTGTAGTCCTGCAGCTATTTCCCTGTATCGACATCTATCTGTCACTTCAACATTAATGGTACCCTTTAGCAAATTGAAAATACCCTGGGTGGGCGCTTATTGGGGCATGGGCGGCGGCGCTTATTGGAATGAATACGGTATATAATTTTTTAGGGCACCCAGTTTCAAGGCCACTGGGCAAAGAAAAAGAAGGGCACAAAGTGATGAACTTTAACTATAGGGCCTGGGCTGCTTAGTGATTGAAAAAATTAAAGGCACTAGTGATACCATCAATTTGAGCAATTTAAAAACAATTTGTAGTTACAAAAACAAATTGTAGCAAGATCTTCATTTTTATCTTTGCCTTTGATAAAGATCCTGCTAGGATCGAAAGCTCAGGACCCTATAAACTTAATAGAAATTTTACTTAAGGTAGCTGTGTACTCTCAGATACGCATGTAGTAAAAGTGCCATAACTTTGTAATTATTCACGCAAGACATGTAAAAGTACATACATTTTTATAAAGGCAAGACATCAATGAATCTAAATATAAGTATAGTTTTGGTGTAAAAACAACAATTATGAAGAAAATCACAAAAAAGTGAATTTTTGGCAATTTTTGTTCGGTACATCATAACAAAAAACACTCTTTCCAAAAAATTTTGTTTTGCTTTTTTCTCTTGAGGCACCATTCCAAAAACGTTTTTTTTAGTTTTTTGATATTGGCCTTATTTTTGGAGATATTGACCATATAAGGCATCAAAATGAACTTTTTAAAATTCACAACCACCTATTTGCACAAAATGATGCCTAAAATTGGAAATAGACCAAAATATAAAAAAAATGAGAAAACCGTTTCTTAAGTCAATCATGCTTTTTATGATGAGCATAATTGCTTACCTATAGATGCTGTATTTATTGAGTTATTGTGTACCTACCATCATTTTACCGAGAAAATGAACATTGAAATAAAGGCCGTTGAAGTTTAAAGTGGTCACATTTTGCACTTATCGAAGCTTACAGGAGAATGCGGCAGTTCTCGTTTTTCTACCTTACATTACGTAAACATCGGGTAAATCCACAGCCCCTTGAGAAGTTTGGGCGAAATCTATTCATATCTTGATGTTTAAATCGGGAGAAAGAACTTGGAAAAAAAAATCACATTTTATCTGCTAAAACGGAGCCATTTGACCGCCAGGTTTTTGTGAAATCAGTGCTTCCATAAGATGCGCCACGCATGCAGATAAGCGTCGCGTATCGTAAGCGTATCTGTGCGTTACCATATTATGCGATACGTGAGCGATGCGTTGTTGCTGCGCGTGTACCCTGCTGGTACAACAAAGATTTTCTTTCCTTTTAAATTTCAAACACGAGTGGAATAGTGAAATAAAATCCTTAAAATATTGCAGTTGGAGTTTATAAATCTGGATTTTCATTCCTTGTATTTATAAAAAACATAACAAAGTACAAACATATAAAAAAAACTCAATTTCGGGAAAGAAACAATGTCTAGATAGAGTACACAGCCGCGTTAACAGGCTATTTTTGTGGATAAGCAGTTTACAACAGCTCACTTTTTAACAAAAAACAAATTGATTAAAATTTGTAGAATAGCTTAAAAGTGAAGGATATTAAAGGGTGATAAAATAAGTACGGTAGGCTTATTCAGTAGGGACGACTGACATGCCTTGTTGACATGTATACACTGATTTCTTTATTTTCAGAGATGAAGGTCAATCGTTTTCGATGGTATGTCAATGCCAGAAATGATGATGGTGTTTCAATTCCATATGACCGCATTCCGTTCTGTTTTGTCGGTAAAAAAGCTATGACTTGTCATATGGGGGAGGACAGAGGAAAAGCTACAAAGGCAAAATATCAAGCTCAGAAGGCCAAGGCAGAGGTGTGTACAGCATTTAAGCAACTAAAGTTTCATTGATGAAATGGTGTTGGATAATAAATTAAACTTACCATGTTTTAAAACTTTTGGTACCCGTACCAGATACAAGGATAGTATTAAAAGTATGCTTCAAATGCCAAATGTTTTTAAATTTTTAATGTGCAAAATTAAATTTCAGAATGTGTTGTTGATTTTCAGTCAACTGGAAAGTGACACAATCAACAAAATTGTGTAATTTTGTATATACATGTAAAGTAAGCACTATCACAAATGACACTCAAGTATACGGCAATGAATTTGACTTTCAGGCTGAAGGATTGAGAAAGTATCGAAAGAGAGCACCAGTACCCACCAAGAAGAGTACATGTACAGCCAAAATATCCATCAAAAAGATTGTCAAATTCCCAGAGTATCAAGTAAGTTCAGTTTTATTTCAAGTCAGAATTAATTTTAAGAATGATCATAAACAGGGCGCTGGAGTGGACCTGAATTGACCTGGGACCTGGAGGCAGATGAAATGGGGAGAGGGTATCAGGTTGGAAATAGAGACATTTTTTACAGGGAAATCAGACGATGGTGGACTACATTATTCACTGTGGCAACAGCCAATATCGTAAACAAAACAGACAATATGGCGGCAACACTGCCTGGACATTGGGCGCCCGTGCTGAGTTGTGTTTTTAGCTCTATTGGCCCGTCACAGAAAAAAATGCACAAAATATATTTCTCAGTGAATGTATAAATTTTCACATAAAAATAAATATTTTTGGATTCAAAATAAATGTGAAGAAAAAAAAAATTATAGCCGGGAGTGAGCGGGACTCGATCTCGGGACCCTATGCACCGCAGGCGAGACCCGTTACCATTAGACCAAGCGAACCGTGATACACAATGGGGAAATTTTAGGTATATCATAAACATACCGTATGTTATTCATACAAAACATTCAAAAAAGCGGTACTTACAATGAGGTTCACTGGCGAACCTCAACGGATTTAGACTGATAAAATAGTGCTTAATAACATACGTACAGTTTTGGAATAATTTGAGACATTTTTGTGTTTACGTGTAAAACCAATGACAACGTCAAAATTCAGCCAATCTTGGCCGGCCCCCCCTGAGGGAAATGATACAATGTATGTTTACATCACCTAGAGCAATGTGCTTAAGTTTTGCTGTTGTGCTCATGTGCTGTCTGTCCAAGGCTCCCTGATGCCCAGAGCCAGGGGTATTATTATCTCCTTTGTTGGCAGACCTGACTCATTCCTGCAAGTTCTTGGAAATTGTAATCCGCATGAATGGCAGATCTAAAAATAAATTGGTAGCGATATATGTTACTATTTTCAACGGTTTAAAAACGCTTCGTTCTTATAGTGTACCTAGTACGATTGTCATTCAAACATTGTGCACACCCTGAATCACTTATCACTTGGTAATATATTCAATGTTGAAACTGCTTCCTCCTAATGTTATATCCACATGAAATGCAAAGACATCACATTTGAAGCGATCATATTTCTAACAAATTTATTCAGAAGTGATGAAATGAAAACCAATAATGTTATATTAATAGTTGCTTTTTAAAAAGTAAAATTGGTTTATTTTCATTGATCCTACTTTAGCTCGAGGAAGGCAAAGAACAGAACTATGACCAAAGACAAAACAATAAGAGACTGCTAGCAGCACTCAACCATGACAGCGAGGAAGTGATGAAACAAATCCAGTACTATGTAAAGTTTCCTTGTATACAAGATCATAAAGATCACCCCATGGGAGAGGTAATTATAAGTACGGTACTAGCATCTTGTTATAAACTTTACGTGTTATAAACAAATCAGTCGAGTTGCATGACTAATAAGTCGACTATATCTTGGAACAAGTTCATCTGGAATGTAAATTAATGCTGAGTTTTTCATTCTTTTTGTGCAATTCCAAGATAAAATGATGATGTTTACTCACATTTTAGTGACACCATTACATTCTAGTGGTTTCATCAGACTGGCAACCCATTATAAACTGAGCAATTCCTTTTACGGAAGCTCCCTCATCCATGTTCAGTGTGTTTTTACAGATCCAAATGGCTTCTTTGAACCACCTGGGGTCTTATATAACTCTTATCAATTTAAAATCATCAATGAAATTTGAATCAATGCCATACATGCATGATGCTAGTGGTAAATCATCAGCTGACACCGAATATGTAGCCCCTACATATCATTCCATCAATTAGGAGGACTCAAGCGCCATTGATAGAAAAGCTGATAAGACCACCACGTGGCTCAAAGAAGCCATTTGGATCTGCAGAACGGGAAAGGATACTCTTAAGCACTGATGATGGAGCCTGTAAGCAATATCATATCTTTGACCAACTCATCACCAGGGTTGTACAATATAGCTATTGCAGGCGGTGGTGGGCGGCAGAGCCCACCACTCGGTTTTGGAGCCCACCAGGCAGCTACAATTTTAGCACTGGGGCCTAGCAGTGGAGCCCACCACTGAGAGACCAAAATTGCACCATTTTATTGAATTAATCAAGAATTTTGTCAATTTTGACAACAAATTGCCAAATATGCAAGATTTAAATAAAATGCCACCCAGCACTAAAAATATGCTAGCTACAACCCTGCTCATCACACCCTCATGGCAGTTCCTGTTGACTATCTTGGAATTGCAATTAAAGAATTAAAAATCTAAGTCGACTCTACAGTAAGCCAAATAATTAAGGTACCAGTTACGTTCACCCCCTGTATATCCTAAACAAAGGCAGATATGTCATAATTGGAACCAACTCAACCAACAGCCAATAGCTGCATCTTTTAGCTCGAATTTAAGACCTCATTCGTTGACATTGTTCAAGAAATAAAGACACGACGATCCAAAAACCCAAGGAAGATGCAAATTTAAAAGTTGCAGTTTGCCACATTGCATACCCTATTGATTTGTACACAACGCGTTCGCGAACAAGATAACTAGCGCTGTGCTTTCATTGATTAGCACGGAAAACTAGCGTCGTGCTTTCATTGATTAGAACACAAATGTGCAACTTTTTATTTTGTATCTTCATCAGGTTTTGGACTACCGTTTCTTTAATTCTCAACCAATTTCAACAAATAAGGTCTTAAATCAGAGCTAAAGAGTACAGGCATCGGCTGCTTGTTTTAATTTTGACACATTTGTCTTTATTTAGGATTGTGTCAAAATCTTTGTTACTTTCCTATTTACAGGAAGCAGCCAAGAAGGAACCAATAGACAAACGAGTCCATGATAAAATGCAGCAGCTTGCAGATGCCGGGGTGTCCTCTTACATTGCCTTACAAAAACTTGTCTTTGCTTACGTTGAGAAAGAACTGTTCAAAGACAAACCACTTCCACCTAGAACAAGACGAAGATACTTCCCAGTAGTGAAAGACATCCAGAATTTCTTGACTAAACATAAGAGTACTACTTGGGGACCAGATAAGGAAACGGTCTCAGTAGAAGGACAGATACCGTTGATGGATTGGGAAGATGATGGAGCAGACAATGCACAGGTGGTGAATGATAACCATCAAGAGCACATAGTCAGTGTGACTTTCCAACCACAACAGGTGGGTAAAGCCTATGCAAATTGTAAACCAGTTTTCTAAAGGCATACTTCATATAATTTTGCAGTGCTGCTGATCAACTGCTCATATCGTTATGAATTCGGCAGACGGCCGAATCCGGATTCGGCTTTTGGTAAATTCATTTTACGCAGGCATAACATTTGAATTAGAGAACAAGGGATCAATGATGTACATAATAGAGGGCAGCATATCAATTTTTTAACGGAGATCAGATGATAACAGCATAATACATTGTAAGTAATCAAAAGAGGGCGACATACAGGGTTAGCTAACGGTGCATCGCAGTGCGGTCAACGACGATAACCGTTAAAAATCGATATGCTACCCTCTATAGGTAAAGCATAGATCCCTTGTTCTCTAATTAAAAAATAATGCATGCGTAAAATGAATTTGGATTCGGCCGTCTGCCGAATTCATAACGATATGATCTATTTACTGATAGTATTATAATTAAGTCCTGTCTGGGCACCCAGTTGGTAATGTTAAAGGCCTGTGTATGTATTGCTTGTGGATGGAATGATGATTCAAATTGACCAGCAGTTGTTGGTATCAAACATCTAGGCACAATTTTCAGCTCCCTCTGTACAAGTATAGACTACAGAGACACCCAACACAAAGCCAAATTACATGTAAAGTCATCATTTGTAGCACCCTGAAACCATTTGATAGTGAGGCCATTTAATAGTGAGGCCATTGTGGGATGATCCTGTTAGACCTGTAAATGGCTGTTAAAAAAGCCTGTATATGTTTCCTATGCAACATGCAACCATTCTAAGAGAGAAAAGATGAAGTAAATAACTGTGTTTCTAAATACTGAATTTTCATATTTATACAAGTATATTATTTATAGCAGTCACGGTGTGTACACTGATATTATATTTTCATTGAATATAAATTTATATTTTTTCCATAGATGACAACAAATTCTAATTTATATGTAAGCATCATCCACATTGTAGAGCATCACATCATGTATGAATAGGTTATATAACCAGTACAGCTTTGCATAGAGGGATGACTAAAGGGCAGGATACCTTGGCATTGAAAGATAGCAAACAACTTTCGTGCAGTTTCTTTTCAATTGGAATTCCAATTAATGTACTGAAAAGATCAGCAATTAGTCATATGTGACCTACTACCACGAAATCAGCGTAAAGTCGCCGCGACTTTATACTCATTTTGTTGAGTTGGTAGTTTCAAGATATTTGGTCTAAGTTGATGTTCTTTGTTTGCCGCCACCTGTACAAGCCAGTAGTATTATCCTTCGTGAATGGCCAATTGTGCCCCCATTCACAAAGGACATACAGACATACTTAGTGGCTTTTAACAGGTGAGTGAACACCAACGCAGTAGCCAGATCATTTTGAGTGACTAACTCTTGCGATTTTCCACTGATTTTGTGGTAGCAGGTCACATATGGTCTCACATGATTGGGCATCCTTTATACTTTCAACAAAGAAGACCTCAGTTTTATACTTTCATTAGCGTACTTAATGTTAGAGGTACTAGTGATTCTTTTTTCTAATAATATTTTCAGCAGCCGGTATCAACAAGATCCGAGCACGAGAGCTTCCTAACCCTACTTAACACCACAACCGGAATGGCAGGAACCATGCAACAAGAAGTAGTAGCCACATCAACAATGCATGCACCACCTCAAACAATTGTCCCCACAACTCCTCAGATGATTCCAGTCACAACTCAGATGGCATCCACGTCCATGATACCAGATGGGTCACAAATCATGACAACCACTGAACCTACCACACAGATTGTGTTCACCTCACAAGAACTGGTGCCGACACCTCAAGAACTTGTACAGGTATCTCATGAACTAGATCAATCATCTCAGGAAATTATACCAGCTGATGCTACCATCGAGACCACAACGACACAGAATAAAACTCAACGCAAAGTGCAAAGAATAGGTCTTGTGTGCAAAATGAAAGCCTTAACACGAGAACTTCTTGATTATTCTTTACTAGTTAAAGATATGTCGTTACTGCAAGGTTATATTACTGATTTGGAGTCTATGGTAGCAAATGCTAATTCACATGCTACACTGGATCCATTAGGCGTACAAAAAGAGCTTGCACGGAATCGCAGGAAGCGATCAGGGGGACCAGTAGTTTTTGATTCATTAGGAAGTAAGAAAGTCAGATTATCAGACATTCTGTAGTTTTGTCCACTTTTTTTTACACTTTACACTTAAAATATAATTTTCCAGATGTTAATTTTAAATAATTACATGTATACAAGGTATAGGACTACAGAGGAACAGCATGTTCTTGTTCTATACATTATATGAACTTATACAAATATGAAAATTATGAAAATATAGTCGTACAAGTCTAGCATCTCCAATAACCGCTCAAAATTCAAGGGGGTTTTCCTCTAAATTTCCCCCATAAATATTTGTCAATTGCAAAAATTATACTCAAGGGCTACTTTTTGTAGAATCTGATCAAATAGCCATTGTAATCAAAAATGCATTTTGAGTCCTCTAATGAAGTAATGAAATATCGATTGCCAAACACTTATCATGGACATTTTGTGTGCCAAACATAAAACATATTAGAAACAAGAAACATCAAATAACATAGGAAACATCAAATAACAAAAAACATGAAATAACAGATCAGTAGGTATTTACAGTCGAGTAAAAAAAAGGGGGCATAATTTTATTGAGTAAATAAATACTGGTACCTGTTACAAAAATTGTACAAGTGAATACTGACTAACCCTGAGTGAAAAATTCTCTATTTTCCATATACTCATTTAGGTATATTGAGCCCTTGGTTATTCAGAAAAAGTTTCAGAACCTGACATCAAACATCAAAGTAGTTTATTATGTGCTTTATTGGTTGTGATGTGATTATGCTAAAATGCTGTGTGAATTTCTGTTTCTTTTTTAATAAAGAAATCAAGAAAAGGGATGTGTACATGTATGCACAAAATGCCCACGAAAAATGGTAAAATAATGATGTGCAAGATGAAATTAAGGCCGGCTGGGGTATGAACGTTTGGACAGTATTTATTGTGGGACATTAGAGCACATCAGACATATCGAATTGCATTCTGAATACGAAGAATGTCCTTCTGATATTAAATAATTTTGATTTTTTGAAATTCGCAATGTAATACACATTTTATGGCAAATGATTACAAATTGATATTTTTGATATTTAACAGTACTATTTAACTTTAATTTAACTTTATAAATCTGATAATTTATACTTAAAGTGTATGTAGGTGGGATGAAAAGTCGACGATCAATTGAAAATTTTGACCTTTCATATTGAAGATATGAATTTTTTTTCCCCAAACACCAAAAAAAATTAGTTCTTTTTTTTTAAAAAAAATCCATATTTTCAATATGAAAGGTCAAAATTTTCAATTGATCGTTGGCTTTTCCTCCCAGCTACATACACTTTAAGAATATATCATTGTAATATATCAAAAATGTGAAAAATATCAAATTTTAATAATTTGTCATAAAATTTGTATTATATCGTGAAAAATGAAAATTATTTGATATCAGAAAGACATTCTTCAGTATTCAGAATGCAATTCGATATGTCTGATGTGCTCTCATGTCCCACAAAAATACTGTTGAAACGCACAAAAGCAGCTCATTCACAGATCCCTTAATAAGACTTATTGTTTCCTGAAAATTCAAAATCTGATGATCCAACCTACTTTACAATCTAAAGTCTGCACAAAAAGTAACACAGCTGTTTATACGCCTATAGCTTCAGAACTAATAATTGTTTTCACAATATTTCAACATAGAGAGAAGGATGATTTATTTACGTGCATTTTGATACTCCATTTTGTCAAATTTCGTTCAATATTAACAACACAGTGGAGCTCTTAAAGAAAAATACCTGAATTTAAAAGTTGCAGTTTGCAGCAATCAATGGTTATTATGCAAGCACTGTACTGACTGTAGCACATTATTATCTTCGTGCTGACTTCAAATCAATAAAATAGCGAAACAATTATTAGTTCTGAAGCTACATGTATAGGCGTATTTATAACAGCTGCGTTACTTTTTGTGCATACATGACCATGTATATTATATTTGTGATTTAATTTAAACAAGATACGATATTGCATCTTGGTGTTTGGTACACAAGAAAAATTCATGTTTTTTTAGCTTTAAGCTAAAACTCATTTTGAAAGGAGGCTCAGGGAATCGGACTGGTTTTTTTCCCAGTCAGTGGTTAACATTCAGTAAGTCGTGTTGTACTGGATTTTGCTTTCCCTCGATATAGGGATGTCAACCTTAAGCACATTTTGCAAAGACTTAATGTGTAATTGATAGATTGGATTTTTGTCAAAATAATACCAAACTTAATTGGACAAAGGAACATATTTATAAATTAGAAAAAAAGTACTATTTTCGTTAAAAAGAAATATTATATGGTGACGCTTCTGTGTGCTCATGTTCTTGGAAAAACAAAAACGAGCAGAGTTTTGTGTAGTTGACCACACTGACTTTTCCAAATCTAGAAAGCGGTAGCATCGGATAACAATGATGACCGAACACATTAAACCAAATAAATCATTTCAATTTTATAATACATGAAAGGTAAAAATGGCTTATCCAGTAGGAATTACAAATCCTAGGTGATAGTATGGTTGAGAATAAAATATTTGACAAAGGTACATTTTAGTCATGTTTTATTGTTATTTTATTGCTTAGTGCCAGAAGTGGTAAGTGCAAATAGTTGCCCCTGGTGAACATTTGGCAGTATATTGCAGTATATTTTACTCATTTAACACATGGCAGCTATTCCATCTTACCCAGATGTGGGGGTGTGGGAATAGCATCAGCATTATGATATTAAAATAAATTGCAATCATGCAATATTTTTTTAAGTAAGGTTAATTTGGCACCCCCTAGTGGTAGCACCCCCCGTGCACATTGCCCCTTGCCCCCTAGTTCGCCACTGACTGAGCAGTCACAGAAGTGGGCAAGTGCAAATAGCTGCCATGTGAACATTTTGGCAATTTATACTGGTATTATATTATACAGGGATGCAAATTGTGCGGGAGCGGGGAGCACCGCTCCTAGGAAATGAGAGTCAAAATTGAGGAAATAATGCCATGGGAAGAAAAAAAGAAAAGAGAGGAAAAAAAAGAAGGAGAGAGAGAAAAGAAAGGGGAGAGGTAGGGGAAAAGAGGAAAGAAAAAGAAGAAGAGTGAGGTTCAAGATAATTGCGGAAGGCTGTGAGGCAGAGAAGCTATTGAATGGAATAGAGGAAATCTTTAAAGACATTGGTTGTGCAATTCACATTATTGTTCAAGAAATAAAAGCAAAAAAGAGGAAGGTGTTGGTGTTAGAATATGGAAATGGGATATGAGGAAATTTACAATTCATCCACCATGCATAGGAGGTATTCAATGTAATTTAACCAGAAGAAAAACCAAGTTGGATGAAGGCAGGTGGAAACAGGGCACATATCTGAGGAGATTTACAGAGAGGCGGCAATCATATCTGAGGAAATTTATAGAGAGGTAACAATGAGGATTTTATGGGAACAAAAGTCTCGAAGGAATTCAGTGTATCAATACTAATGCCACTGAGAAGAGGACAAACTGGAGAATATTGAGGAAATTTAATAAGAAGAACCATTTAGCACTGAACAAGTTGTGCTCCCTCTGTGACAAAAAATGAAAGGAATTAGGGGGTAAAGGAAAATAAAAGGGGAAAGGAGCCTCTGTCCCATCAAAATTGACCCCAAACTAGTGCAAAATACCCAATTTTACGCGTGCACATTGTCCTCATAAAGCCTTTTTTGGAAGCTCTAAAAATACACGCTGTGATAACATTATCATCTTTTGAAGTGTAGAATAAAGCTATTTTATGCATGTTATGATTGAGGAAATCTTGAGCCTAAAAATCTTGCTCCTGAGGAAGAAATCACAATTTGCACCCCTGCTGCTATATTGTACTCCTAACACTTGGCAGCTACACAAGGCAGCTATTTTACTTCCCACTTCTGACGTTGTATCCACTGAGCACATCATTGAAAGAATATGATGACAAGTTTTCCTGTTGATACTTTTGTATATTTCATGAAAGTTCATCTGTGTTGGTATAAATCATGGTTTTGATTTAAACTTATGATCCAAACACAAGGAATTAATTCCTACCTCGGAATTTTCAGATGGTACTCCATCTTTCTTCAGCGAGAGAGTGACTGTATCAGGTCGTGATCTTTTTGACCTTTGACCTGATAACAGACTCGTAGACTCCTGAGAGTTTGAACCGGCCCCGTCTTTGTTGAGAGATGGTTGGTTGGCTTTGATGTGAACCATCTCTCAACAAAGACGGGGGCCGGTTCAAATGATACTTTTCAAAGTTGTAGGGGGTTCCCTTTATAAATTTATGGACCTCGAAACATCGTCTTTCGCCCCCGGGTCTTTCGCGTTGTGACACATTTTTTACGCTGACCCCCCCCCCCTAAATTTCAACTTGATGCCACGGGAAAACGAAATGGAGTATGAAGCTCAAATTTTCAGGATTTTACTTTCTCATCAATATCTACCACCACACAGAAAAAGAAAAACAATTTAAGAGGTGCTGCGGTGCACATCCCCGGAGTTGACATGGATTGGCTCATATAACATATAGGCCTATTTGATGAACTTTTCAGAAATATGAGAAAAAGAGGGCGCAATGAGGTATCTGTCTGTTTTTTATTGTTGAACTTTTCAGAATTAGGAGAAAAAGAGGGCGCAATGAGGTATCTGTGTCTTGGGGGGGGCACCATGTAGTGTTGCTATATTCTGTTCTTGTCAGAAATATTAAAGAAGAGAATGTAAGTTGTGGACCTTTCAAGCTCTTTAATTAGCTTCAATTATTGTATAGATCGTAAATATTGTTCTTATTTCTCTACTGGTCCTCTTTGTGCCATTTTACAGTTACGCCCATAATAATTAGAAGTTCCCATGACGCTATACAGTCATACTGTGTCCTAATTCTTCCACCCTGCAGGGATATGGATAACCATAGCGAAGTGTAAACAAAATATACCTAAAGCTTCAACGAACCATGCGATATATGACTTATAATGATCAGCAATTAATTAGTGTCAACCAAAACCTTAATAATATGTGGCCATATCACAAAGCACACTTAATTGTGATGCGATCAAGCAAAATCAGTCGGAACTCGGGAATATTGATTTTGAGATATAGCCAAACAAAGGTAATATTTCCCTTTGTTTCCTGTTGTTTTGGAAACTCTTTAATTGCTCATATCTTTGGAACTGGTTGTTCAATTTCAATGGGGTTTTCTGCAAAATACAGCTTTGTTAATTCTTTTTAGTATCGTATAAGAAACTAAAAATTTAATATTCTCGAGTTCCGACTGATTTTGCTTGATCACGTCACTTGTAAGCATGGCGGGTAGGAAGGGAGCATGATCTAGCCGGGTTTGCACTCAAATATTGAGACGAATAAAGCTGACACACAAGAGGAATGGCATGGGTGTTATTTCCACCCCATATATGTGCACAATTTTTTGTTGGTTGGTGAAAACGCGCGTCCAAAACGTTCGTATTGATACGCCTGCATTAAAAATAGCCTTGACTCATGAACCATATCATTATCCACTATCAAGTCCTTGCTATGTGCTATTCGTAATTCGTTATGTAGGTGCCTATATTGTCATGAGATGTATAGACCCTATAATGAAATAAAACTACAACTGAACTTTTAAAAAGCATGCCCTTCAGGGTAAGAGAACGATGCATAGATACTTCTCTTCTGTAATATTTCTGACGAATTCAGACATTTTCAATGTCAAAAATATAGCACATTCATTTAGGCCTAAGTACATTAAAATCACAAAAATCTGAAACTTTTAATGTATTAAAATGCGTAATACTGAACCTTACATTGATTGAAGGTTTTTCGCTTGTCACCTGTGCTAATTATGATATATAATTATGACCACATGCGCCGTATATTTATTATTCATATTTCCATTTGTACAATCAACTACGCAATTCTGCATAAATACAATGCGCGCCAATTATAAACAGTTGGCAACACAAATTAAGTGGAATGATTTCATCAACAATACGGGAGAATATATGTGTGTGTAAGAGTTCACTCCGATCCATACTTCAAGTACCACTGGACTAGATAACATTTTATATACTACCTAAGAATCACCAAACTTTTATATCAGACATTTTGCAAATCTATTTCGCAATGATTCGATTCAAGCTGTATACTTAGCAAGTCACATCAAATTTCTGTCAATTGAACCAATTACACCCCACAGCATTTGTGAGGAGGAGACCTACGGAATAGTATAGGCCTATCACTAGTACTGCGGTCCTGAAACTTGGTAAGTTTTAAGATTTAGTCTACCAAAAACAAAACAAATAAACACCGGCAAACAAACAAACAAAACTATTGAAATGTATTAGTCAGAGAAGATGTTATTGAAAAATCGTGCATGCAAAAAGGTATATTAGTTTACATGCCTTTTCATTTTTGCGATCTTCAGTAGATAGCAAGTATTTGAAAAGAAGTGATATAAAACATGAAAATACCAATGTAAACTTTCTTTGGTTACGCACCCACACACCACATCCCCACACATACATTCCCCCTCACACCAAAAGACTATTTTATCGGTTTTGATTGGTGGAAACCGAATTTGAAAGATATATTTTCTTTCAATTTCACTTTTTCTTTTTGCTATCTTGAGTAGATAGAAAGCTTCTTAAGGTTTGATGAAAGATATGGAAATACCAAAATTAACTTTCTTTGGTCACGCACATCCCCCCACCATGCCCACATACTCTATACCAAAAGACAATTTTATTGGGTTTAATTCAAGAAGAAAAAAAACCGATTTATGTTTTTATTTGTCTGCTATCTTCAGTAGATAGCAAGGGGTTTTCCAAAAGGTTTCAAGAATTTAGAGGAAACCGATTCATGTTTTTTGTTTAAGGGTTTTTTCAAAGGTTTCGTAAAAGGGCTGGAAAAAGGCGCTATATAAATCCGAAATTTATTTTTATTATTTATTTGTTTTATTTCAAGAAATTAGAGGAAACCGATTTATGTTTCTATGTGTCTGCTATAGAGGTTATCGGTGTTCTATAAGCTGCATATCCTATCAACGACTGCTATACCTTTCAAAAGAAGTAGGCCTACCTGCATGTGCAACCATGACTGTTTCAAAATAGCCCGCCAAAGTAATGCAGGTAACTCCGAGGTCATGCATTGAATTAGTTTGAATGAGGAATACTACGGGAATCAGCGCCCTTTGTTAGAAGTCACGCATGAGTAAAGTGGATAACCTCTATCTTCAGTAGATAGCAAAGGGTTTCCCAAAAGGTTTGACAAAAGGTGTGAATTCAAGAAATTGGATGAGACTGACTTTTGTTTTTTATTTGGCTGCTATCTTCAGTAGATAGCAAGGGTTTTTTCAAAAGGTGTGAATTCATGAAATTGGATGAGACTGACTTTTGTTTTTTATTTGGCTGCTATCTTCAGTAGATAGCAAGGGTTTTTTCAAAAGGTGTGAATTCAAGAAATTGGATGCGACTGACTTGTTTTTTATTTGTCGGCTATCTTCAGTAGATAGCAAGGGTTTTTTCGAAAGGTGTGAATTCAAGAAATTGGATGCGACTGACTTTTGTTTTTTATTTGTCGGCTATCTTCAGGAGATAGCAAGGGTTTTTTCAAAAGGTGTGAATTCAAGAAATTGGATGCGACTGACTTTTGTTTTTTATTTGGCTGCTATCTTCAGTAGATAGCAAGGGATTTTCCAAAAGGTGTGAATTCATGAAATTGGATGAGACTGATTTATGTTTTTTGTTTGTGTGCTATCTTCAGTAGATAGCAAGGGTTTTTTTCAAAAGGTGTGAATTCAAGAAATTGGATGCGACTGACGTTTGTTTTTTATTTGGCTGCTATCTGCAGTAGATAGCAAGGGATTTTCTAAAAGGTGTGAATTCATGAAATTGGATGAGACTGATTTTTGTTTTTTATTTGGCTGCTATCTTCAGTAGATAGCAAGGATTTTCAAAAGGTGTGAATTCATGAAATTGGATGAGACTGATTTATGTTTTTTGTTTGTGTGCTATCTTCAGTAGATAGAAAGGTTTTTTTCAAAAGGTGTGCATGTGAATTCAAGAAATTGGATGCGACTGACTTTTGTTTTTTATTTGGCTGCTATCTTCAGTAGATAGCAAGGGATTTTCCAAAAGGTGTGAATTCAAGAAATTGGATGAGACTGATTTATGTTTTTTGTTTGTGTGCTATCTTCAGTAGATAGAAAGGTCTTTTTTCAAAAGGTGTGCATGTGAATTCAAGAAATTGGATGCGACTGACTTTTGTTTTTTATTTGGCTGCTATCTTCAGTAGATAGCAAGGGATTTTCCAAAAGGTGTGAATTCATGAAATTGGATGAGACTGATTTATGTTTTTTGTTTGTGTGCTATCTTCAGTAGATAGAAAGGGTTTTTTCCAAAATGTGTGACCACAAAATAAACCTCAATGCAGCCCACTCTTCTTTTTTGGAGAAATCGAAAAAGATGACACTCAAAATGCATATATTCTGTACGTATATTGTCCAACTGGACCTTTTCCCTTAACTTAACTCATTTCAAAATTTGAAAACGATCTTGCTAAGTATGCAGTGTACCCCATCTATTTTTCCTGCACCAGAAAATATTTTATTCGTCAAGAGAATGTCGGAATTTCACTAAAAAGAGTGCAATGTTCTTAAGAAGCCATGAGAGGGCCAACTCTTTTTGGAGTGATCCTTTATATCATGTATAAGGCTCCATAAAGAATGAAAATGGCACTTTTTTCGAGTAGAATCCACTCTTTGACAATTGCACTCTTTTAGAGAGTATACGGGGTGTTGAAGCCATGTCTTTACCTTGATGCACGAAAATGCAACTGCAAAACACACATAATAAAAAAAAATAATAAAAAAAACAAAAAAAAAACAAAGCAAAACAAAACTGTTATCAGAAAACTGTGTATTTGCAATCATTATACAAATGGAAAAATTCTAAGAAAATAAAATAACCCCCTCGCGCCGTATATCATTCCTATCTGGTCATCCACAATCTAAATGCATATACGCTCAATTACATTTTTTCTTTGTTCATTGCGGGAGATGGTCAGTATGGTAGATGCCCAGTGAAGAGAGGTTTGCGGGAATGGGTCACGGTCATATTATTGTTGCTATCATGATCATGATGATTGTATATACTATCCTGCTGTTATCAGTGATGGACTGAGCAAAGATATATGTCGTGCAAGGCCAAATCCAAGTCCTTAACCTTCAATGCCGGGTCCAAGGCACTATACAAAATGACAATAGAAGTCACATCGTGACAAATCGCTGGAATTGAAATACAAAACCATTTATTCAAATTTGCAATCACAAAATTTCTTTACAATGTATTAAGATTGACAAATAATTTTGATATTTTTCCAAGTTAACTGACCTCGAAGTAAATTGTATAAATCCAATGATATGTACTTAAAGTGTATGTAGCTGGGATGAAAAGCCGTCCATCATATGAACATTTTGGCCCTTTTTTTCGTATATTTGAAGATATAGATTTCCCCCAAACACCAAAATAATGTATTGTATAGGTCTTTTGGGAAAAATGTGTATCTTCAAAGACAATGAAAGGTCAAAATGTTCAATATTGATGGCCGGCTTTTCATCACAGCTATACATAGAGGGGAGGGGGGGATACACTTTAAGTATATATTATTAGATTTATAAAGTTTACTTCGAGGACTATTAAATATAAAAAATTTCCCCCCAAAGCTGAACAATTTGCAGACAATGTTACCGTAAATTCATAAAAATACTCACAAATTTGTGGGTCTTTTGGGGGTACGGTTTCGAAATCCCAGCCGTACACACCTACCTAAATCTAAGTCTAGAATCCTCGTGGTAAAAAGGGTAAGAAGCGGTCTTTAGGGCTAACACCCGGGGGCACTCCCACTTTGGAAGTAGGACCTTAAAATTGACATCGCTAGGCTGGTCAGAAAAAATAGGGCGAACTCCCCGCTCTCCCCAATGCCCCCCTAATTTAGATCCAAACGGTCCGTTTGCCACTCCGATGACCCCATATTTTATGCATTTTGCTCTCACTGAATGCCAAGATTTATGCTCTCACCCAATGACCCCATATTTTTTTATATTTTGCTCTCACCGAATGCTCCTTACTGTGAAAGTGCCAGCCCTACACCAATATCCATTTCATATTGAAGCTTATTGAAATGCTAACAAGAAGAATAAAAATTCCTTTAAAAAGGACTTATTTGGGCGCCCAATGTGAGCTTGGTCGTGATGTGGTGAATTTTAGGGAGATTCGTACGACTTAGAATAATTTCAACAAGGTAGACTGAACATGATAAAAGATAGGCCTACACTACAAAAATTGTGTCTAACATGGAGACACGTCAGAAGACATGTCTTAATTTAGCGTCTTTGTGCAAGTCACATTATCATAACCACATGTCTTTATGCATATGAGTCATGTCTAGTTTAGAGACATAGGAAATTGTGATAAGACACGACTCGAAGCATTAGTGATTTGTTAAAAGTCACTTATTCAATAATGTGTCTTTAATTAGGATATGAAGTAAGACATGTCCCATTCTGATCCTATAATTAAGACATGACTTAAGGCTAGCTACATACTTTGTTGATGTCTTGTAGCTATATAGTAATGTCTTGGATAAGGACATAGCTCAAAGTCATGTCTTTCCACAAGCCATGTCTCCATGCAAGACATGACTTGCATAAGGACATGGCTAAAAAGTGGCTTCAAAGTCGCGTCTTAAAATAGTGTTCTCAGGTAAGACACAATTTTTGCAGTGTACATACTCGCGCTTTTATTTGCATTGTTCGCGGGCAATTTATTCTTGCTAATTTATTCAAACTTTATTCGTATATCTATTCTTATAATTATGTTGTCTTTGACAACTTTTTAAAAAAAATAATGACAAGCTAATTTGATAACATACCCGATAGTAAAGTAGGCCTACAAGTAAGGATGAATGAATAATCTGAAAGGGACGTCATTTTGTGCCAGTGTTGCTCAAGTGGAAGTAAAGAGGGGAATAAAGCAGGACAATAATTAGTTCAATCAATATTAGCAGTAGCAATGATTAAAACAACAGACATATAAATTGGGTAATGAATCTTAACAGACATATAACTAATAAAGTTGCTTCGTTCTTAAGGGGTGGGGTATGAACCTTTGGACAGTATTTATTGTGGGACATTAGAGCACATCAGACATATCGAATTTCATTTTGAATACGAAGAATGTCGTTCTGATATCAAATAATTTTGATTTTTTGAAATTCGCAATGTAATACACATTTTATGGCAAATGATTAAAAATTGATATTTTGCTATTTAATAGTACTCGCAGTAAACTGTATAAATCTGATAATATGTACTTAAAGTGTATGTAAGTGGGATGAAAAGCCGACGATCAATTGAAAATTTTGACCTTTCGTATTGAAGATATGGATTTTTTTCCCCAAAACACCAAAAAATATTAGGTCTTTTTGGGAAAAAAATCCATATCTTCAATATGAAAGGCCAAAATTTTAAGAATATATCGTTAGATTTATAAAATTTACTTCGAGGACTGTTATATATCAAAAATGTGAAAAATATCAAATTTTAATAATTTGTCATAAAATTTGCATTATATCGTGAATTTCAAAAAATGAAAATGATTTGATATCAGAAAGACTTTCTTCGTATTCAGAATGCAATTCGATATGTCTGATGTGCTCTCATATCCCACAAAAAATACTGTCGATACGCTCAAAACGCTCATTCCAGATCCCTAAACACATGTTATTAAATGTTTGAACATTAATGTCCAATAAACATGATGTATAACGAAACTTTATCAAATTAACGGTCTGATTTTTGTTGACTTTTACTTTGTGGTTGGTTTGTATTGAAAGGTTTCTAGGCACGCCCTAAATGAGTACAAATTGAATTAACCATTTCGCTACCGCTAAAGCTGAAGTTTTTCTCGTTCCCTTTACGCGAGTGATTATTATGCAATTGCTTGGTATTTATAATGATAAAAAACATGTATCTGGTCATCATGGTAAAAATGCATCAAACCATACATATATAGGCCTACATTTTACCAGAGAATCTTCTCTGATTCAACTGATACCGGTAGTCATTGCTTTACATTTTAATGTTTCAGAAACTTGTTGTATGTTGGAATAGGGATCGGAAAAAGAAATAATATTAATTTCAGCTTTACAACTTTGCGCCCAAACACATTTCATTGCTTTTTTTACATGTCAGAATATATCAATTACTTGGGCGTTAATGTTCCCCCCACTTTTAGGCAAAATGCAATTTTTTTGTTATTTTCAGCCACTTTTTGACAATTCATGCCGAATGCCCCCCCCCCCCCCCACATACACATTTCAAGACGGATTAACACTAATGATCCCATTTAAACATTTCTTTTTTACATTTTGTTTCAGAATCATGGATACATTAATATTAGCATTAGTTTGTATGTTTATTTCGTCAGCGTCTGGTGACGGTAAGTGAGCAATCATTATTTACATGGGGATCGTGGGGGCATTTTTTTAAGTGGAAAGAGGGACCCGATTTCTTTCCCAGGAAAACAGATGGGAACACATAATGATGTTTAATTTTTGCTCCATGTATGATCTTGCGTCCAGTTTCAGGGCGATATGAGGTTCAAATACAGGTTGACAGACAAAATATTCGAGTTCAGTTTATTAATACCCGTATTAAGGGGGTACTACACCCATGGCCAATTTTGTGCCTATTTTTGCCTTTTTCTCAAAAGTTATAGCACATTGGTGACAAGTAAGATATGTATATTATAGGGGCAAGGACTACAAATACTGTACTGAAATTTCAGCAACTCAAAGCAAGTAGTTATTGATTTATTGATCAAATATTGGTTTTCCCTCATTTTTGACTGTAACTCCA
Organism: Amphiura filiformis; assembly: GCF_039555335.1. Taxonomy (NCBI): domain Eukaryota; kingdom Metazoa; phylum Echinodermata; class Ophiuroidea; order Amphilepidida; family Amphiuridae; genus Amphiura; species Amphiura filiformis. The sequence continues at coordinate 55,881,886 of NC_092628.1, read as the reverse complement.
CAACTGTTGTCTGTGCTGAAATAAAATTTCAAGTGCAGTAGTTGTAGTCCTTGCCCCTATATAATATACATATCTTACTTGTCCCCAATGCGCTATAATTTTTGAGAAAAATGCAAAATAAGCACAAAATTGGGCAAATGTAATACCCCTAACGAATAAGAATATTGGTTGTCAAGTTTCAATGACGATTAAAGCACATATCAGTTTCCAAAATAGAACCAGTCTATCAAACAAGAAAATATTCGGGGAACAATCGCACTATATATGTATAATTGGCATGATTAGGGCGACCTTTTCTCTAGGTGTCAATCCATTTAAATCTTAAATAGGCACTAAAAACGCGATTTGGACAGCATTTTGGCAAAAATTTCCCAACCCAACCCGAAAGCTTCCCGGACAGCTTCTGCATATAAAGGCTCAATAGATTCACATTTGTAGTAAAAAATGGGCCCGCGAAGCGAGCTGGGAGTAGGCCCCAAAAATCTGGATCCGATGCAGAACGGTCGTCGTTAGCAGTGGCGTACCGTGGCCGCCCCTTCCCCGGGGGGTTGCCCCAAATTTTTCTACGGTCGTTTGAAAACTGAAGAGCAAAAAAAAAAAAGAAAAAAAAAAAAAAAGGATTTATAGGCGCTACCGCCCCAAAAGCAACACATTTTCATGTATAGTACAATTTTTCAAATTGTTCGCCCTTTTTCTTTACTTATTCTTTTCCCCCCCTTCTTTTCCGCCGCCCTCTTTTGCCGCCCTTCTTCTTCCCGCCGCCCCCTTCGTTTTGGCCGCCCCTGCTTTGACCCCGGGGCTGGCGCCCCAAAGCCCCCAAAAAATACGCGCATGGTTAGGTCTATATAATGTTGTATATATATATATTATGGCGCAGTGACACTAATAAATGACTTTCTAAATGAATAACTTTACTTACCAGTTACCTGTGTGGAACCAGTGTGGCTTATATCGTCTTTATCAGATGGTATATACAAAAGTACATATGATTTCTCTTCCTTCGAGTTTTTCTTCGAACATAATTCGAAAACACAAGTGACCTATGATGCCAGAAGAGGACTGACAATATTTGGTGTAAGTGAAAGCGACCATGTGCATCATTTATGTCGGCGATGGGACATAACCAATCAGACAGAATGTTTCTTCACGTTCCCCGATCCAGATCCTGGAGGAGGTAAGGCGACAAAAAAAAACCCTGTTTTGTGGCGGAAAGACCTTCTTTTAAGTAGACTCGGTCTTCAGCTGATTTTACATGCATACAGCAGTAAAAACAACAACAACAACAACAACAACAACAACAACAACAACAACAAGCACATAATATTAAACGGTTCCAAAAAAAGTCCCCCTACGAATTTTTTGGTATAATCCAAAAACGGCTTGATCAATTCTCTTGTTTTAAAGTTTGGAACATAGGCTGATTAATTATGCATCAAGTGAACGGAGTTTTGTTCTTATCTTTTATCATCTTTACTGAGAAATACAACCATTTATAAAATTTTCGGGCAAAAAAAAGCTGCACTTTTCTACATAGGCTTTTTATGCATGACTTTTGGTTTCAGACTTCTTTCACTTGAAGAAAATTAATCAAAAAGGAATGTTTCTATAATTCTTTTTTTTTTTTTTAAAATAACTTAAGTTAAGATGTTCATGAATGAATTTTTACACATTTCAAACATGTTTTATGGTTCAGTGAGTAATCATATAGCCATTTATGAAATTTTATTCATCAACAAAAGTTGCACTTTTCTAAATTGGCTTTTTGTATGCATTAAAATGCGTAAATTTAACAAGTTTTTCATTCTAATTAAATTTATTAGGAAGGAACAACCGTAACTTCAATGATAAATCTTGTGTTCATTGATTAATTTAACCATTGGACCAACAAATTCCTGGTTAGATCTTTTATGCTGGATCCATATACACTTGTTTCATTGCTCATTCCTTGAATGGTTCAAAAAACATTTATATGGGTGGCCGTTATCAAGACTCAACTTGTTACAAGTGAGGGACAACACCACCTTAAAGGACTTTGCAGCAAATCCTGCAGCATGCGGGGAACCAGCTTGGCCAACAGCAGAGAAGAACGATGCTTGGAAGCCATCTCAAATGAAGGAAGGCCTATTCATTATTGAAAGACATTAATAAGCTGCAGCATTCATTTTAATTTATTCACTGAACCATAAAACTGTTTTTGAATGTGTGACACCTAAATCAGGAAAAGCTTAAATTAAATTAAATTAAATTATGCTTCTTGTTGATTAAATTATTCACTTAAAGGGAAAAAAACTGTCAAACAACAAATTGAAGCATAAAAAGCCTATGTAGAAAAATGCAACCTTTTTTGGCCGAAAATTTCATAAATGGCTGCATTTTGCAATGAAGATGATAAAAAGTAGCAACAAAAACCAGCTTTTTTTGTGAGAGCATCCGAAGTCAGGAAAGTCTACCTTCATTACGTTTGGGTTTTGGAAAGAACCTTCTGTTAAATCATGCATGACTCAATTACAAATCTCTACATCCCTTTCTTCTTGTCTATTGATATTTTGAATAGTGTTTATCTTTCCCTAATAGATAGCGCCCTGATCGATTCTTCCTGCATATCAATATGCTTCATTTACATTACATTACAGAGATCGGACACTAATCCCTACCATAACAAACCATGTATACAATGATCACATATATTACAGGTGATACAACAGGTCTATATGACAGGATTAGATTAGTAAACTATGATCTATTTGCAAGTATTATAATATATTGATTGAGCAGTAAAGATGTGATACTATTTTTTGTATAGTAGTCTAGTTGCCGGCGTCAGGTATACATAGAATTTTTTTTAATGATGATGACATGTATGATGCAAACTCATAGGTGTTGTGCGTTTGGCAATTTGGGAGGGGTGGGGGTTCAAAATGACCCCATAGGATTAAATCAAAATTTCAATTGCTCAAATACCTCTTTCAAATATATCAAATTTTTTATTTACATAAATAAACAAAAATAAATAAATAAATAAATAAATAAATAAATAAATAAATAAATAAATAAATAAATAAATAAATAAATAAATAAACGAAAAAATTGTAGCGTAGCATTAAAATCATAAATATAACCATTGCTGGCAGGAGGACTCGAACCAACGATATTGACATCAGCAGTCTGATGCTCTACCATTGAGTTATGACAGCATCTAGTGATGAGGTCGAGTTTTTAGCTTATACAGTGTTTGTCTGTGATAATGCCGCCTCGTGAAAGAAATGAATATAAAATCTCAATTTTTAATTTAAATTTATTTGATAATTTTCTAACCTATATTTTCTTCAGAGCAGGGACAAATATTTCCCCTTTTATCCAATTTGACCGCTAAATAAGAATCTATATACTTCTTTTATTACTAATTTAATTCCGCGATTTGTTCCATTAAGCAATATCAAAGATTAATGTCAAGCATCTCACAACAGATATTTTGTTGGCTTAGTGGTTTTGCACAGTGCTTTTTAACCGGGAGGTACCGAGATCGATTCCCACCTCTGCCTGCAATTTTTTTTAAGACTGGGAAATAATAACCTGACATTCGCCGCTGACATTCGTACTGCAGAAGCGGAGTTATAACTTGTTAAACTTTGCTCCTTCCGTAAAAGGGTACATTATTTTGGCACTACATTATTTCTTTTTTTCCACATTGCTGGTATTAAATATCAAATGGTCATAATTGGCGGTCACTTCAAATCACCCCCAACTGAACGAGGTTCAGGAATGTCCTCTCATTGTTAATTGTTGGTTAGCCCACCACTTGAACAGGATTTAGCCAAAGCAAACAAAGACTTAAGCTATACATAAGTATAAGCTTATTATCCTCTTCAACAATAGGATTAAAGATTGGTGCTTGACTAGAATTACGTGCTAGTGTCATTGGTTATTGTTAAAAGGCAATAAGGTGTGTAATTGCAATATTTCCTCTGAATAGGACAGACTCTCTACATCGAACCATGGATGCTGAAGGTTCGCAATACTGTTATTAGCTGTTATTTAGGGGAAGGTATCTTCCAACCCCAATTTCAAATGTTGATGCTTTTTTTTAGCTGACAGCATAATTGTAATAAAAATTTTCATGTTCTTGTTTTGTTTGCCTGTAGTAGTGTGATGTGTAGGGTGTGGGTGAGGTGGGTGGATGATAGGTGAAATGCAAGAAGATACACTCGTACTTTATTTAAGGGCATATCTATTGCAAAAACAAGTTTAACTCCATTCGAAAAGAATAATGATTACATTACTAGTTGACACTCGTTGCAATTTTTTTATGCGTATTTCTCCTGAAAAAAGAGAAATTGTGTTGGTAAAGTTCGACCTCGTACGGGTCCTTCCCCCGTTCGAAGCAAAATTAATTTTCAAGGCAGCGCAGCGGTCTGAATGACGTAAGCAAATGAAGCGGACACTATAGGGGAGAGTGGGGTAATCCCGAACATCTTTTCATTTAAGCCTATTACTACACATTAAAACAACGTAAGATAGAATAAACCATACCAATATCAAGAGTAGGATTACCCGCCGTTCCCCTATGTTCACGATAACACAATGGCCTAGAGCTCTTTTCATGTTCATTCATGCATAGATCATCCAGATGATCTATGATTCATGTATAAATGCGCGACCTTCAATGTCAACAAAAGGCCCATTGAAATTATTTATTTGCATAATAAATACAATATTGATCACTGAGACTAGTATACCTGAATATACTAGTCTCAGATTGATCACACTCAAATTCTAAGCTCAAAATATTTTTTAATTTTTTAGTTCAAATATTTCTCATGATGTTGATATACATATGAATTGTAATATCACAATTTACTAATATATAATAAAGAAGCGGCTGATTTTAACCATATGTTTAAAACCATTAAATTTGTAATACTTGATTAGAGTTTTTCTGAGAACAACAACAGTATACGTTCTGTGCATTGAGAGTGTTTACAGTCCATTCTTTCAAAGCGGGCACATTTCATTTTATGACATCAACTTTTTTCTAGGTCAAATCTGTCTCGTTCAAAGGAATTGGTTTTTGCGGAATATCAATTTTAAACGTCTTATTTTCTCAAAAAAGGAGCCATTTTCATTGCCCTCATAATATTAGCATGTCAATAATATGATGTTGTCCGAGCAATATATATGCCCTTTAATACGGATATTTAATTTACCCCTTTTCTAGAAAGCACCTTTGCAATCAAATTTGAGCCCATTTGTTTACAATACTTATGTAACTTGACTAATCAAAAAATCATTTTCCAAAAATGTTATATTCATTTTAAGTTCAGATTTCCGGAAATTACGGGAAATATACGATATCTGCGGAAGGGAAGGTGGTATGAAGGTCAAACAACCGCCAAAATGTGTATTTTACCCACACCATAATGTCATGCAAATCACTCTTCATATTATAAGTAGCCGATTAGACACAGTGAAGAAGTTATCATGGGGACTTTATTGACTGAGTACCAACTGTGAACTCAGGTAGTGCTGTGGTTAAGACTCTGGACCCGTAATCCAGCGACAGGGGTTCGAGTCCCCGCTGAGTCCTGATTTTCAGTGTATGGTGGCTAAAGTACGAAAACAGTGTGTGTGTTGCACAGCGTCAACACCCTATGTTATAAATATATTTTCATACAGGTCCATACTCCGTTGGTGAAATCAATATTCTATTATTGACATAGATAAAGAAAGTTTACATATGCATTGTGATATACACGTGTGATCGAATATTATAATACAAGCACCTGGATTTTAGGTGAATGGGCTAAATGTGTTCCTTTATATAATTGTAATTCTCAAAATTAAATATATCACAATTTTAACTTACGATTTAAAAATCGTTACGCCAAAAATGCAGTAAATATGTATCCAGAGCAAACAGCAATGGCCGCTAATTAGTGTATTTAATTTCAAGTTAGTGTATTTAAAAACAAAACCTGGGTTTACCTGAAAACAAATCGAATTTCCTTGTAATAGCAACACCATATGGGATATTAGAGCATGCGCAAATCGTATATAACGTGTAGAATAGAACTTGGCGGTATCTCATATGATAGTCGTACTATGCTTAGTCTGAGTCGCTCGGCCTATCTCGAACAAAATCGCCATGCGTAGCTATTGAAAAACGAGAGGATTCGCCGTACTATCAGTCACGGCAATTTTTGACACGAAGATATAGGGATGATGACGCTGTGTGTTGCCGAAAAGCCTTTAATAACAATAATAACAATTTCCTTACTTATCTATCTTCTTCGTTAGCTGAATACGTGGAGAAAAATTTTTACATTGGTATTACCGCAGTCGACCCTGACACACGACTAGTATACGCCGGATTAAATGATATTTTCGAAATCAACGTGGACACAGGAGCATCTACGCTCATATACCCAAATCAGAAAGAAATTCGATTTATAGTTCGTGGTTTTGACGAGTAAGTATTGAAGAAAAATTGAAAAATGAATTATCGTAAATTTTACTGGGGAAATTTGCTTAAAAGCCATATTATAACATTTCTTTAAAAATAGATTTGTATTTATTTTCCATAAAATGTTAGCTTTTACTGTCAGATATATCCCCTTTTATTTTTTTTTCCGAACAAGTGAGGTAAAGCAAAAGAAAATTGGAATTTACTACTAGCGCTATTATATGTTACTCCGACGGTTGTAATGTACAATCCTCTGGCGTGGGGGGGGGGGGTGTTCCACACGCCGTGTACGTAGTATGTGTTATGAACATCGCATACGTGTTCGACTAATATTTCTATCGTAATAATAAAACGACGGTTCCGGCGGTTTATTTAAAATCTCGGATTTTGACAAAACTACAGCACCTAAAGTCTTGATTTTTGCAGAGAATCTTTGTTTAATAAAGTACATCGTGGTCCGTGAATAACGAGTGCCCACGAACTGATATCAATAACATAACGTGTAATACAAACTTTTGCAAATAGAAATTACTGAAAATGATGAAAACTGGTCTATTTTTGCCCCCAAAGTCCAAAATCACTCAAACATGCATTTTATGCCTACTTATGAATGAGGTCATCGGTTAAAAACCATTAGTCATAGTAAAATGTTGTGATTGACTTTTTAAATCCATTTTAATAAATCGTTTACTTTCCATGACGCAAAAGTCATTTTCCACAAAAATTCCATTTCAAAATTAACATTTTTTGGGTCAAAACTGCAAAACAATATTTAAGAAATGTAATTTTCATTAATTAAAATTATATGCATTGTTCCTAGATATTACGGTATCATGGTATATATCCATGTATCATGCGTTCTGCACTTGGGCCCAAAGACCTAAAACAAGGGCCGGTCGTTTCTCAATAAAACAGTTTCAGGGCTCAGAATTGGTAGCCTACACTGAATCACTGAGTCCCATACGGGGTCCCATATGTCAAATATTATGGTCCCAAGGGCAAGGGCCCGAATGGGGCCGACCATTTCACAGCAAATTAAGCAGCTTCAGGACTATGAGCTGGTACACCGATAGCCTTGAGCATCATACGAAGAGCTTTGTTTCAAAACCCCTTACATCCACTTGAGCAATTTTAAGAAAACTTCAAAAAATCATCAAGAAAATCACTGATATAAGGGGGTTTGCAACAAAAGCAGTTTTTGGCGGGATGCTAATCCTACCCAGGCATCCCGCCAAAAACCGCTTTTGTTGCAGACCCCTTATATTAGTAGTATGTCACAGTGGCTGCACCATAATTCTGTGCATGCAAGCATAACAGTGAATTGAAAAGCGCGCGCTTCAAATTTGGCCAATTTTAGAAAACATCCATGTCGATAAATGAATGCTTCATTTATCCAAATTGTTTACATTTTTTATATATGGTGTGTGAAGCCTTTCCGAGGCTAACATCGGGTCCTCAAAAATTAAAAATTGTTTTGTTTAAGAGCTACTGCCTTCTTTTATGGATTTTTGAAGATCGCTCATAAATCAGTAAATATAGGCCTATTGAAATAAAGGGACCTACCAACATTTAGCTGAAATACTAATCTTTCTTAGCATGTCAATTATTTCCGTCGACAACGAATGAAACACTTCCCTAAAAAATAGCTCTAAGCCATTGTGTGTGTCCAAGGCCATACTATTTTTGTATACGCGGTACAGTAGAATTGCTGTTCCTTTACCGATTGTCCTCCCATGTTAATCCAGATAACAAAATGTTAATTTAAAGTCTCATTGCAACTGAATTTTTATTTTTACTTTTCGGACTTGGCTTTGAGTAATGGTGACACATACCATGTTTACAGTAAAAATTAAAATTATATTCCAGACACCGTCAAAATGTCAAACTTTTCATTTTTTTGTATTGTTTTTAAATAATTAACTGCAGTTCATTTATTCAACCTCATAACAGGATCATACTTAAAAAATTTATGATGAATGAACAGACGTTCATTAAATATTGACAAAAAAAATACTCATGCCTAATTTGCATAATAATATCATAAATACATAATTAGCTGTAATTACTTAATTTGCATAATTAATAACTTTTTGTGTATTTTTTGTTATCAATTGAAAGAAGTTTGTATACATATGTGTGCAAAAAAACCCGCACCTTTATATCATGTACGGTTTTCTATTGGCATCAATTTTGCATGTTAATTAGCTGAACTTAGTCATTTTTTGAGATTTAATTTGTCTGCTAAATTGCTAAAATAGTATATTTGGTTCATTTATTATAATTATTCAATGATAGATTTTTTAATTTTGTTTTCTTTAACGAAGTCAGAAAAGATAGGCATTTAACATGTGATATTTAAATTAACGCTGCTTTTTCAAGCAAGCGTCCAAATAAACCTTCAAAATCTCGAAATGTGCCAATTTTGTCATTACAGCCATTTGTGGCAGGATTTCATTCCATCTACGAGCATCTTTAAATTGACACTACATCACAATGCATTGACCGATTTCAATTCTGTTTTTTGATTTTTGATGCTTTAATAAAGCTCAATAATGTAGGAACATTAAATAACGTGTTTCTGCTGCGATTATTTTTGAGGTGATATGCCTAATATTAGGCCCCTAGCTGAGATTTTTTTGATGATTTTGTGATGTTTTGTCAAAATTGCTCAAATCGATGTAAGGGGGTTTGAAACAAAGCTCTTCATTATTACTTTGACACACAAGAACATGAACCCCATATATAAGTATGGGCCCAGCAACTTCAAGCCTATGAGTTGGAATACTGAAACTTGGGTTTGATTTGACGAGCCCATCTAGTAAATAATATCTCTTGTTTGTTATTTGTGAAGTGACCTTATTTGGGTCAAATTCACCCCAACAGCAGATTACATAGTAATTGGTCATACAGATGGGTTATATGGACCTTTTCTTATATACGGCACCACGTCTTTTATATACTCACTTGCGGTGGATCGTGCCGATCCCGGTAAGTTTGGTGTGGATACATGTTTCTTGTTTGTTCTGTTGAATTATGCGTGTCTTTTATTGTTAGTGCTTATGCGAGTATTGCTGTGAGCGAAAACACGTTATTCGCCAGCGAAGTGGTTACATAACTCCCTGGTAGCTGGAGCAGCACCTTTTTAAATGTTATTGGTAATACATGCCATAGACTTTCTGTTGCGATCATTTCGATCGTGGTGCAGAACTCAAAAGCGTGATTCAGTTGACATAGTGATAATCGGATTACACGTAACACTTCGCTGGCGAATAGCGGGGTTACGGGGTACGGCCCCCTATTCTGCTAAAGAATGGGTCGCTCCTATACATAAGAAGAAAAAACGTGAACACGGTGAAAAGAGCTTGCGTTTAATGCCACCATAACATACTTTTCCAGCTGATAGATTGTATCGCTCAGCGTTCAGCAAATGCTCAGGGGACCGGAGTCCAAAGACTAAGACATAGAGAGGAATGTCACCTTTGCAGAGTCACAAAAAGAATGACTAAGGCTAAGAAGATGACTTCGTTGGGGATACCAATGAATTAGTTTTTGATAATGTTCTGCAAGTTAAACATTGTACTAAAGGACTAAACTGACTAAAGGCATAATATGCATCATGTACACTCTTTATAGCAAAAAAAAGTGCAACCTAGAACCATTTGTCCCACTGAGAGGACCCTCAAGAAAAAGGTGTTCTCCAAGGGCTCTTATTTTCAAGAACCCGTGGTTCTTTATAGAACCCCTTTAGGAGAACCACTGAAGAATCATTTAAGGTGCTCATGGCGAACAGCCGTAAAACCTATAGCATACTTTTTTCTTCTAAAGAGTGGACAGTTTAATATATGGTGCCACTCAAAGGTCTACTAGGCCTATATAACTTTTTCATATTGTACCTCACACCTGTGTTTGAAGGCACAAATGGCAACATCATCAAATAGTGTCAATCCTGCAGTGGCAAAAACCCTACATGCACCCCCATGCACCAGTCCTAATTATTCATTGATCGTGTAAGCCTCCTCATGGTTCTATCACGAGGTTACGAACCCAGCTTCACCAACAACGGCCTTTACAAGAAAACGTTTCTTTTTCTTTCAGATGGTACGATCTACTTTATTCAAGGTACAGTTTACAATCCACCTGGTGCTGGTGTCATGATCAAGATAGAGCCAAATGGCATGGGTCAAAGGACACTCGGTACTCACCCTTCTCTCTCAAACTATTGTTTGGGATCGGATGTCAAATCTGGGTATTTCTATTTTGGAACTATAGAAGGAGAGATTCAACGAATAGACATAACAGTCAAAAGTAAATGGATTGACACACTAGAAACTGATGTCCTCGTTACGGATACCACAAAAGATTTCTGGCACATTCATTATTCAATCGTAAGTATTGTACGAGCGTATTTACAACCACTCCAACCAAACCTCTTCCCCTCATACACATCACCCCACACCCGATGTTATAAAGGATGGCCGTATTCTGTCACCCCAGTGCGCAATAATGAGATTAAAAATGTAGTGCGGCCTTTGTCCAAGGAGGGTATTTTATGGTGCACTAATACTACTCATGTTCCAGATTTGGCATTCTCATGAACTTAAATATCAGATATATACCAACATACATGAATTCTGATTTTATTCATTTAGCCTAATGTCCAAGGATTTGCATGTCAAGCAGAAACATACAAACTGATTCCACTGACCTTTGCATGGGACACAATGGTATTGGTGGCTGGAGATACACCGGGAACTGCAGTCACAATTGGTGCATTCACAGCAGCTGATATAGGAAACCTGGTGGCATTTACTGCTGAGATATCTATGGAATTTGACAACGTTTTGAATGTTCCCTTGATTCATTTCAATCCGATAGTTTTGGAAGACTCTGGGTATTACGCAGTACATTACTATGAAGCGGACGCGAGCGTGGCAAGTGAACCATCGGAATTCTATATCCTTGTTACTGGAGGTAAGGTTTGTCAATCTGTGCATGGTTGTATATAATCTGAGACTGACGTCACTGTGACTGTCAATCAAACTCCCCACGACCCTTGAAGGTTGATTCATCTGGTGACTTCATCGAAGAAAAGGAATTGCAGAAAATGGCGAAAAATGACGGTGCTTTTACAAGGCAAAAGGCAACTTTTATTATTGACATGATGCCTTAGGATATATACTAAGACCTAACTTTTGAAACAGTTTGTATGTGATGTTTGAATGTTCAAAATTAACCATTGGCCACACTGTTTTACCCCCGGGGTTTTACCGCTGCATTCAGAAATTTCAATTATCACGACAAATCGTAAACAAATCGTTTCTGAGTTTGATTGACATGTGACGTCAGACGCAAACTTGTTTTTATCTCTGGCTCCGTTTATAGTACTGTGCCTTTTAAATACATAAATCATGTTAGTGAGTGATACTTCGAGCTAATAAATGATGCTCTAGCAGTTATTTTGTTTAACACAGTTTGTAATGTCATCTGTGGAAAAAACAGATCAAACATACAAGATGTACAAAACAGGCTAATAAACTGAGACTACTAAACAAACATTCTCAGCCAAGAAGACCCTGATTAGGCTCGCGCCTTCAAATGAGACACAAAGAAGATGTCATAACAAATGACAGACACGAAATACTTAATACATCTTCAGACGTCTATCAAGATTTGCATAGTTCCAAATCCCTGGAGGAAAGCCAACTACAATATCACCAGACGTATTAGCCATACCAAGAACAACACAAAAAGAAGTGGAAATCGCTATAAAGGCGGCGGTGAAATACAGCAAAGTACCGGGAACAGATGACATTATTGGTGATATAATCAAGATTGGAGGAGAGGGGATCACTTAATATCTGATTGAACTCTATAACCAAATACTGGATGAAAAAAGGACACCTGTTTACTGTAAAAAGGCAAAATTGGTTCTCCTTTAAAGGAATGGTGTAAAAACAGACATAAAAAACTACAGACCTATCAGCATGTTATCACATGTGTACACAATTTTCATAAGACAAAAGCTTATTGAGAAGACAAATGATGTAGGCCTAATACTTATGATTCGATATTATCATTATGGACTAGACTATGAGAAAGCATTGACTCACCAAGATCAAGATAGCAATAACACTACGTAGAGTCAATAAAGAATATATCCAAATTCTTGAGGACATTTTATACATAAATACAGCCAAAATCCATGTTGAAAATGCTGTCTGTAAAACAATTCAGCGTGCATGGTGAGAAACATGGAGATACCATAATTATCCCTCAAAATATTCACCATATCCATGGAAGATAGATTCGGAAAGCTGAACCTGCAGCAGATGGGGATCTACATAGACAGCGAGAAGCTAACGGATCTGAGATTTGCAGACGATATAACCTTGGTCACAACATCGTTATGGAGGTCCAGTTTAGATCCGAACAATAAACAAGGGCAAAACTATATATATGACAAAACACCAGTCAGAAGACTCTATTGTACCATTGAAGTAAAAGGCGATATTATCGAAACGGTGATTGGCTATAAATGTCTTGGCCAAATAATGAATAAAATTATGGAGAAGAAAGTAGGGAAGACATCTTGATCAGAATAAAGGCAGGGTGGAGTTGCTTTGGTAGATACAATGACTTGACATTCTATGTGACAACAAGAAGTTACCAATGCATCTGAGAAGATGAAGCCCGTTCTAAGTGCATTGACACTGAAGTGGCAGAACATCTTCATTTACCAAAGCTATCTGTCAAATCTTTAAGCTCTAGATGACTTACTATACGAAGAGATCACCATAGTTGAGGGGGTGGTGTGCAGAAGAGCAACTTGACAGTTTGGAACAGCATGTTTACAAGAGACTCAAGGAAAGATTTGGTGTGAATCTATCAAGACTGGTCTTTAGAAACCACAAAAGAGTCACCAACACAGAAAATTGAAGTGCATAAAGAAAGATATAATGTAGGCACGTGAGGGTGACAAAAGGAAGACTGAAGACACCAAAAAGACTTTTATAAGCTTGATAGAATCCACAATCAGAGAGAAAAGCTGTTAACGATCAATGCCCAGCAAAGGTTTTGTGACAATTCTCACTAATTTGCAAAGAAACTCTTCAATAACAGTCAGAATCGACAACCATTATTTCAAAAACCAACAACAACAAAATCTGCATGCCTACAAATACCACCCAATGAAGAATATGAAGAGAGTTCCAGCACCAAAGAAATAATTTAACAATAAGCCACCTAACTTAAAGAAATGGACTTTAACTTCAGAAGAGAAGAAACAAGAGCTCTCAAGGTACCAACAAGGTACCATATCTTGTTTACAAGAAGTGTCTCAAAACTGCGCGAAACGACCAGACATCATCTACTCAGAATATGCCATGATAATAATACTTTTGGAACTGACGATGCCTATCGAGCAGAACCTCACCAATGCCAATGTAAGAAAGATATGCAGGGACAGTGAACTTGTAGTCGAATGTGAGAACCGCTCATGGACCACTCGCTGCTTCCCTGTCAAAATGCCTAGCAGCACTCGGCATACCAAAAGGGAAGAGGAAGAAGATGATAGACCATGTAGCAAAGCCCTGAGACGACGTTGTGTAATCTGGCTTAGGGCTTAGCAGAAACTCAAAAGCTTTTCAGAAGACATAGAAGGTGTCCTTAGAACCACGACCAGAAACCAACTCGGAGGGAAGGGAGACGGTTGTATGTCACGTAAAACTAATGGAATCCGCCAAAGCCTGGTCCGAAGACCAAGAACCTCTGGAAAAAGTTACCAAGCACAAGAACTGTATTGACATCCCCATTACCTTTTAAACTGCATCAAAAATGCACATCCTAACCCGGCATCCTAAGTCGAGATGCTGAGCTATTAAGGTTGAACGACGCTCGCTGGTTGTCGTCGCCAATTATCTTCTCAAAATGCATAGTAAACGGCTGTGTCTATTGCCAACAATGACACAATGGGGCTGAAACATGGACAACAACCGAGTACCTGGATCGAACAGAAACTACAAACACCCTAAAGGGTAATGGAAAGGAAGGTGTTAAACATTACCTTAAGAAATAAAATAACAGAAATATTTGACCTGCTACCTCGAAATGAGAATAAAGTCGGAAGTTGGTAGTTTCGAGACGCTCTGGCTTCTACGTTTGTGTTCTTTGTTTCTTAAACACCTGTTTAAGCCAGTAGTGAATATGGGCACAATCATGGGCCAAACAAAGAACATCAACGAGGATGTCTCGAAACTACCAACTTGAGACTTAACGCACATTTCGTGGTAGCAGTTCACATAAGACGCCAAACTCAAGTCAAAGACATTATGATGACACTCAAAGAAGATAACAGATTTACAACAGAATGGCAACTAAGATGAGGAAAACAACAAGAGGGAAAAAAAACGGAGGTGAAGCGATGACCTTACTACCTACATGGGATATGGACAAGCACAGAAAGAGACAGGGAAAAACTGGCAGAGACATGAAGAGGGCTATGTCCAACATCCGCGGCAAACCATATTGAATTTGCATATATTTGTGCATTTATTCATATCCACAACTCTCATTTGATGCCCAGTGAATAGAATGTGTCTAGTATTCAGAATTTATTGACACCATGGTGGAAATCAATATCAATACGCATTCTGCCAGCTTACGATCATTTTATCTTATCTTGATAGTTTTGGAACTTGATCCAACTTTAAGTCTAACGAGTGGGACTGGTGCGACCTACGATCCAGTTACCAACGTTGCCACTATTATTGAGGGAGAAGTGAATACATTCTCGTGCTTGGTTACTGATGGAGATGAGGAACCCAGTGTAGAATTTACTTTGCCACAGGTCAGTCAAATGTATTATACTTCTGGGTAATTTAGAGTAGAACAGGAAAGCCCACCAATTGTTATTTATCATGTTCATGGGTTGTGCTAGACTACGGAACAAACACATCTGTTTGAAGACACTGGCTCTATCCATATAAAACCTTCGACCTCTGTGACCCAGGCTTGGACGTACATACTGCTTCCGTGCGTGTATAGTAGTCCATGAAATACACCTATTAGTAAATGTATCAAGTTTAGCGCAGGTTGAATTTAGCCAAAACAACCAAAAGTCCCGAACATTTATTTAAAAATCGACGTTATGATAATACAATTTTTTCGATTAATAGGCAATAAAAAGATATATTTTACAAAATATGTACGTTTTTTACTCAAAAGCATCCCAGATTGCCAAATGATTTTAGAGGCGCAAGTCTTGATGAAGCCGTTGATCATGACGATAGTTTGAGACAGAATATATCCCAAAAATGTTGAATTTTTACCTAATGGTACTTGAAGTGCATTTTTTTCAGCCTATCTTGCAGTTTAAACTAGCAGAGGTTGTTATGGTTATTATTTATTCTATCATTTCATCTGAAATATCCACGTTCGGCCGTTTTCTATCTCTGTTTGTCTTTATTTTCATATGCCAATAGAAATACCATTCACGTATTAATGTATAGACTTACAAGAGCATAGAGTCTCAGTTATATTCACAACTTGTAGCAGTCAACATGGTCAAGTTAGCTCAATCGTTAAGGCGTTCGACTATGGTGCGAGAGGTTGCGGGTTCGAACCCTGGCAGTGCCTAGTACGCTCTCGTGGAAAAATTAAATTAGCATGAAATTCCCCTGGACAAGGAACTCACTGCTAATTTGTCTCGTTGTAACCGTACGAAACTCGGGGAGCTGATCCTGGTTGCGATTTTGTAGAATGTCTAGGGTGTGCGCTCTTGAAGCAGCAACGTCCCTGAATTGTTGTTTAATGGTTTATGGAATGATGTGGGGCCATAGTGGTCAGCGACAACCTGTAAAGTGTGCTGAGGCTTGTGGATCAACGTCTAGGCGTTGTGCCTGTGCGTAGCGCACTATAAATCACTGCGCTTTAAAAAAAAACTTGTATCTTCATCGATCCAGAACAATATATGTATAGAAATCATTGACAATAGAGTACAATTTTGCCGGTTTAAGCGCCAAATTGTGCTGGTTCAGTTTATAATATGAGATCGTTTACCACGGCTTCATAGACTCTTCATATGAATATATAATAACGTTAGATCTCGGTTTTGGATATTGTTTGAAAGTATATTTTCTTTACGAGTTGATGGAGCAACATACATCAATTTGTATTGGATGGGTTATCAATGAAGTGTCTCTCCCGTTGGCTAAACGTAGCTGACATAGGACATTTGACTCGGACCTTTCACTGCTTGTAGGGTATCGGTAACACTGATTGAGCGAGATGGGTTCAAATCAGGTTTTCTTGCGGGGTCAAATAGATGTGATTTATAGACCGGCTCGTTTACTGCCTATATAAACTAATTATTCACCTGATGTGAGCGGCTAACTAATCAACATAATCAAGGTATCTGCCCAGCTTATGGATTTTGTAGGCATTGCGACAGAGGTTATTTATATTTATTTATTATTGTGTTATCATGTAGCTCATTCATTGATTGATCAATTAACTCAATTTTCATTTTAGGGAAATCTAGTCAATTGAGAAAGGTTACACATGTGCGTCAGGCGTTGTTGCGCTATCAAGTGGGATCTTTCTAGATGGACTAGGAAAATTGGGCTAGCTGAAGTTGTGCATGGCGCAGGGAGGAATGGGCTTATCACCATGATCACAGCTCTCATGCACTCAGCAGCAACAAGTCACGTGTCCTCATTATCAGTAGTGCCACAACATTGCTTTAACTATTGTTTCTTTATTTGCCATCGGAACAGCTAATCAGCGGAGATCTGATTGAAACACATCCTAGTACTGAATTAGCTCCAAATTGCGTTGCTGTTCCGGTATTGAAGACGATTTCATTCACAGCAGACCAAGCTGAGCACGATGGACAGGTACTGCAGTGCGAGGCTGCAAATAGTGGCTGGCCTACGGGACGATATGTTAATATCACTTTGAATGTTGTTTGTAAGTGCATAACTAATGAAATGTAAATAAACTGGCCTCAAAAAGAAGCTTATAATTTTTCACAAGGTCATATCTTAAAATCCTCTTCATAAAAATCAACAAAAATTACACACATGATAACTTCAATACTCTACTCTAAACACATGTCAGTAACCAAGCAGTTGTCCAACTGACACAACAGTAATAGGCACTGACACGGAACAGCTTCCGGGATCACATTCACAGGCGAATAATTGGAACCCAACAAAAGAAATCTGTTGGGCTGTGAATTTTGGTCCAGGAAGGTGTTCCATGTCAGTGCATTTTGCTGTTGTGTCAGTTGGACAACTGCTTGGTTACTGACATGTGTTTAGAGCAGAGTATTGAAGTAATCCTGTGCAACTTTTTGTTCATTTTTATAGAGAGGATTTTAAGATATGACATTGTGAAAAATTATAAGTTTCTTTGAGGCCAGTTTATTAACTAGTAACACACCTCTATTCCCAGTCAAAAGTTAGGGATATAGAGGGAGGGTCGCACGTTCGCACGCGGTAATTTCATTGAACGTCCAAGAGCCATTTCAGTCGAATAAATTGCTTTATATCACATTAAAACATCCCAAATAAGCCTGGTTTTAAAGCTTGTATGGAAGTAGAATAATGTAGAATACAAAATAATATTGAAATTGTTTAATTACACCAACTGGACTACTTATTACGCAGTTGGCTATGTATGCTGGTCGGAGGTTTGTCTGTTTTTTCGCCCACCTCTCAAGTTCAACTCATGGATTGTCTCCTGCTCGGTATACAGACTTTAACCATGATAACAAAATTACAATTGGCCTAATTCTTCAGCTACTAGATAAGCGTTACCGGTGTGTGCGGATGTGGGGGTGGGAGTAGGGTGTGGGTGGGCGGAGGGGGGGTGTGGGTACTTAACACAAGTGGCCGCACGGGTATGTTACCCCGGAACATGTTACCCCTTAATTGATCATCCCTTTCATTTCTGTTTTATTTTTTGAGCGATTTTCAACCAGAAAGCCAAAAAGACCCTTGATTCGCAGCTCCAAAAGACCCCTTTATCTTGTTCGCAGCTTCAAAAGACCCTTTTACGGTACGCCGTCAGCTCCTAAACACTCACCACCTCAAAATTCCGGGGACATGACCACCAACTATTTATGATGTGCCCCAAGAGTTGTCCAGTCATATTGGTGCATTGGTCTATCAGCATGACAGGCACATTAGTCATTTGTGTAACCTACAATCTTCGAAATAAGTCTTGGAACGCTTGCGTGTAAAAAAACGGAAAACTGTCACCCCCTCTCCCCCGTGCATTGTTGAGAAATGTCAATATCTTTAGCGATTTACCATTGTGTTCCAACATTGATTAATGGGGAAAGGAGAAGGTAGATCATTGTTGTAGATGTCATGTTTTTCCCAAACACAATATACGTCATTTCCATGATCATAAGAAATTTTGTACGGAATTTCGACAGAGTGTGCCAAGCGTTCCAAGTACTTTTTTCGAAGATTGTAGTCGCAAAAGCACTAAGACCATTTTTGTGTCGTTATACAATCATACAGGCCTAAATGCCAAAAGTGACTGAATGGAAATGAACCGTTTATGTTCACTCAGTGTATGAGAACTGATTTTTATAATTATATAAACTCTGAAGAAATAGTATAATAGGATTTATTTCAAGTATGTGAAAAAAAAAGCTTTGTTTTTTGTGATCTTAGAATGTAAGATGCGTTGCAGGACTACACATAAAGAGAACTGATTTTTATTTATAAACTCTTGAAGAAATAGTATAATAGGATTTATTTCAAGTATGTGAAAGAAAGCTTTGTTTTTTGTGATCTCAGATGCGTTGTAGGCCTACACATAAAAATCCACAATTTTACGCGGTACAAACCTGATATGAATGAAAGTGTCGCAAGTTGCACGACAGGTCGTTTTTACCCGATTTATGTAAATCAGGCATAACTTTGAACCGATTGATAAAATAATCATGATAATCTATGATACATGATAAAGTTATTACTGCAATTGCCTTCAAACATTGTATGACCTGATAATAAAACGATGTATATTATGCCATACAGCCAACAGTGATAACTGCCCTGATGTCGATAACCCCGATCAAATGGACACTGATAATGACGGTATCGGAGATGCATGCGGTAAGTTACATGACATTACCTTCAATCTTAAATATGTGGCTGATTTTGTTATTAACGTACCAAAATGGACTTTTTGGCCTCATTACTGCTAAAATGTAGATCAAGAGTATGTAAAAGTATTAGGATGAAAATAATCTGATGCCAACTGTGGCGTCAGACTTATGTTAACAGACTTATGCAATTTTGGAGAAAATCATAAAAACACGATTTTGACCTAAAATTGTGGACAACTTATAACTTTGCTGGTGTATAGTTTTTACCAGTTTATATAGCCAATAATTGAGATATTTTAATACAGCAACGAAGGAGATTGCGAGCAAACAAATGTGCTCTTCCTCATCAAAGGATTAAAGTTCTTCTGTCGAATTGCTGGAGTTTGCTGGGTTTGTGAAGGCCACGCATCTGTCAAAAACAGCGGAGCTGTGTTAAAGAAACCTGTTCCCTGGGAAAAGAGTGATTGGTGAAGGAAACACCATTTTTGGAGAAAGCAGCGCAAGAAGATAAGTAATAGGAGAAAGCAGCATCATTTTCGTGTGAGGATTTCATACGCAAGGATATTTATAAACGCAAGTGTACACTGGACTTCGCTGATTTTCGCAGGACAAGTGAATCAGGATATATTACATCAGTCGTCCAGAACATTGCAACTTTGCAAGAACTCTAGGATCACCAACAAGGAGACCGCTGGTTAAGGATACATACTCTTGAATTCCATCCAACTTGTCCATGTTTTACATTTTTGCATTTTTATGAAGTACATAAATGTATTCAACACTTCAGATATTCAATTTGCAAAATTTGTGCCTAAAAAGTGCTTTTAAAAATGATTGTAGTATATTCATTTTTACCCTACATAATATGTTGTTTACAGTTGCTAGGTGAGGCAATTGGGATTGCCAGACTCAGCCATAAACATTTCTAAGACAGCTGACCATAAAAATCCCTCTCATTCACAATATGTATTAGCACAAGGCAGAGAAAATCCATAAAAATCAATATATTCAGACAATGACATAACACCAGCCCTGTTTCAGCATTATTGAACACCATCCCACAATTCACCTGCTTTTGACACCTCTTGATCTAAATAGCAGTGTATTATAATACATGTTAGTTTGTCACACATCAGCACACATGTATTGACTGCATTGATTTGTGGGAAGTGCTTTGACTTGAAAGATTAGGCTCTTCACCAACCTTCAAAAGAATTCATTACTGTACCGGTACTGTTGTATGCATGGCTAGTTGTCAATAGTGTGACTTGTAAATGAGGCTTTTGTGTGGGTCAAATACTTGAGGTCAATTCTGGGTACCATTTTGAAAACAATGTGCTTTTTATATGACTGGAGACATTTGAGATTTGGTCTATTTAACCTGTTCTTGAACCTGGATTTGGATATAATATATAGGATGTATACATTTTGCTTGGGATATAAATGGTGAGTACAATTGAGATGGTAAACTTAGAACTGATTTGACACATAATGGCAAAACAGGTACCTGAATCACAAAAATGATTGAAACGGAAGCTTTTGAAAAAGTGTGTGATTTGTCAGAATGGTGGCAAGAAATGTTACTATTTTTCATCACTGCTGTAGTTTGGACATACAAACGTGGTACCTATGGTTTAAGTAGGATTCAGTGATATATTGCAGCTAGTTTAAAATAAAAATATGGGTCAAGAAAGAAAATGGAAGAACTTTAATGAATAAGCTTATGGCCAAATGTGGAGCACTGAAAAGTTACGTTTTCTAGAACTTGTAAATTATATTTCAGAGGTTCATATACCAAAGTTTGATAGCAAGAATGTAATTATGGAATGTTTGACATATGCCTACAATTTGGTAGAGAAATCGGTGTGAAGTATGGTATGATATCAAAGGGCCTAAAATAAAATAGCGAGTGGTGATAGCGGGGACCCAAGTCATAGGCTTCCAGTGAAAATCTGATTAAGGCTATAAAAATAACAATGGGAAAATAATAATATATAAGCATTTACCTTTAAGATGAGGTATAACTTTTATTTTTCCGATGATTATTTCTGGGCCAAATTTGATACTTAATGTGGCAAATTCATCCCATTTTTTTGCTCAAAACCTCAAAAGAGGCAGTAACCTTTAAGTACCGATAGAATAAAACTGATTGTGTGATTTTATTGTATTGCAATATTGTTGTTATATGTACCAAGCATACCTTGTTTTCAATTAAAGACTTAGATTTTGTTAGCTTAATCAAGCAGTGCATTTGTGTTGTGCATTCGTGTGAGTTCGGGTAAAAGGTGATTTTGGCCTTGAGTTGGTACGACTCGTAACATCATGAACAAAATACGTTCCTAGAGTCAAATAAGTTCTACGATAGTGTTTTGCGGTAATTTGTCAACAAGAGAGGGGTTTCCATAGATATCAAATCATTTAATGACTGATGTGCAATAATTTGTATGAGGTAAGGCATTAATGAGTACTCATCATAATTGTCTTCTTAGATAATTGTCCAAGTGATGCCAATATGGATCAAGCTGACGGTGATGTTGACGGTGTCGGAGATGTGTGCGGTATTTGTTTATTTCTTTTATTTATTGCTAAAATATGAGTTTTGATGTAGTTTTTTAAATAACAGGCTTTTCCTTAGATATCAAAAAATATATGTCTCGTGGAATAATTTGTATGAGTTAACGAATTAATGAGTACTCATCTTTATTTTCTTCTAGATAATTGTCCAAGTGATGCCAATATGGGTCAAGCTGACGGTGATGTTGACGGTGTCGGAGATGTGTGCGGTATTTGTTTATTTCTTTTATTTATTGCTAAAATATGAGTTTTTTGATGTAGTTTTTAAATAAAAGACTTTTCCTTAGATATCAAAAAATATATGTCTCGTGGAATAATTTGTATGAGTTAACGAATTAATGAGTACTCATCTTTATTTTCTTCTAGATAATTGTCCAAGTGATGCCAATATGGGTCAAGCTGACGGTGATGTTGACGGTGTCGGAGATGTGTGCGGTATTTGTTTATTTCTTTTATTTATTGCTAAAATATGAGTTTTTGATGTAGTTTTTAAATAAAAGGCTTTTCCTTAGATATCAAAAAATATATGTCTCGTGGAATAATTTGTATGAGTTAACGAATTAATGAGTACTCATCTTTATTTTCTTCTAGATAATTGTCCAAGTGATGCCAATATGGGTCAAGCTGACGGTGATGTTGACGGTGTCGGAGATGTGTGCGGTACGTGTTTATTTCTTTTATTTATTGCTAAAATATGAGTTTTTTGATGTAGTTTTTAAATAAAAGGCTTTTCCTTAGATATCAAAAAATATATGTCTCGTGGAATAATTTGTATGAGTTAACGAATTAATGAGTACTCATCTTTATTTTCTTCTTAGATAATTGTCCAAGTGATGCCAATATTGGTCAAGCTGACGGTGATGTTGACGGTGTCGGAGATGTGTGCGGTATTTGTTTATTTCTTTTATTTATTGCTAAAATATGAGTGTTTTGATGTAGTTTTTAAATAACAGGCTTTTCCTTAGATATCAAAAAATATATGTCTCGTGGAATAATTTGTATGAGTTAACGAATTAATGAGTACTCATCTTTATTTTCTTCTTAGATAATTGTCCAAGTGATGCCAATATGGATCAAGCTGACGGTGATAGTGACGGTGTCGGAGATGTGTGCGGTATTTGTTTATTTATTTTATTTATTGCTAAAATATGAGTGTTTAGATGTAATTTGTAAATAAAGGCTTTTCCTTATAATATCAAAAAATATATGTCTCGTGGAATAATTTGTATGAGGTAAGGCATTATTGAGTACTCATCATAATTTCTTCTTAGATAATTGTCCAGGTGATAGTGACGGTGTAGGAGATGTGTGTGGTATTTGTTTATTTCTTTTATTTACAGCTAAAATATTAGTGTTTTGATGTCATTTTTAAATAAAAAGCTTTTCCATAGATATCAAATCAATATATGTCTTGTGGAATAATTTGTATGAGGTAAGGCATTAATTAGTACTCATCATAATTTTCTTTTTTAGATAATTGTCCAGGTGTTTCCAATATGGATCAAGCTGACGTCGGTGATAGTGACGGCGTGGGAGATGTGTGCGGTATTTGTTTATTTCTTTTATTTATTGCTAAAATATTAGTGTTTTGATGTAATTTTTAAATAAAAAGCTTTTCCACAGATATCAAATCAATATATGTCTTGTGGAATAATTTATGTCTTGTGGAATAATTTGTATCAGACCTTTTTGGTCTTCCAGCCTTTTCCTCCATATGTACCGTGTTTATATATTATTTTTTATGTAATGTCTTTGATTTTTATGGAAATAAAAATATGAATGAATATGAGGTAAGGCATTAATGAGTACTCATCATAATTTTCTTTTTAGATAATTGTCCAGGTGTTTCCAATATGGATCAAGCTGACGGTGATAGTGACGGCGTGGGAAATGTGTGCGGTACTTGTTTATTTCTTTTATTTATAGCTAAAATATTAATGTTTTGATGTAATTGTTAAATAAAAAGCTTTTCCGCGGATATCAAATTAATATATGTCTTGTGGAATAATTTGTATGAGGTAAGGCATTAATGAATACTCATCATAATTTTCTTTTTAGATAATTGTCCAGGTGTTTCCAATATGGACCAAGCTGACGGTGATAGTGACGGCGTGGGAGATGTGTGCGGTATTTGTTTATTTCCTTTATTTATAGCTAAAATATTAGTGTTTTGATGTAATTTTTAAATAAAAAGCTATTCCATAGATATCAAATCAATATATGTTTTGTGGAATAATTTGTATGAGGTAAGGCATTAATGAGAACTCATAATTTTCTTTTTAGATAATTGTCCAGGTGTTTCCAATATGGATCAAGCTGACGGTGATAGTGACGGCGTGGGAGATGTGTGCGGTATTTGTTTATTTCTTTTATTTATTGCTAAAATATGAGTGTTTTGATGTAATTTTTAAATAAAAAGCTATTCCATAGATATCAAATCAATATATGTTTTGTGGAATAATTTGTATGAGGTAAGGCATTAATGAGTACTCATCATAATTTATTTTTTAGATAATTGTCCAGGTGTTTCCAATATGGATCAAGCTGACGGTGATAGTGACGGCGTGGGAGATGTGTGCGGTATTTGTTTATTTCTTTTATTTATTGCTAAAATATTAGTGTTTTGATGTAATTTTTAAATAACAAGCTATTCCATAGATTGTGGGATAGGCTTTACGACGGGAATTCATAACAATTAGTGGGTTTTCAGCCGGTTCGCCGTCGGACAAGTCCATAGATATCAAATCAATATATGTCTTGTGGAATAATTTGTATGAGGTAAGGCATTAATGAGAACTCATCATAATTTTCTTTTTAGATAATTGTCCAGGTGTTTCCAATATGGATCAAGCTGACGGTGATAGTGACGGCGTGGGAGATGTGTGCGGTATTTGTTTATTTCTTTTATTTATTGCTAAAATATTAGTGTTTTGATGTAATTTTTAAATAAAAAGCTTTTCCACAGATATCAAATCAATATATGTCTTGTGGAATAATTTGTATGAGGTAAGGCATTAATGAGTACTCATCATAATTTTCTTTTTAGATAATTGTCCAGGTGTTTCCAATATAGATCAAGCTGACGGTGATAGTGACGGCGTGGGAGATGTGTGCGGTATTTGTTTATTTCTTTTATTTATAGCTAAAATATAAGTGTTTTGATGTAATTTTTAAATAAAAAGCTATTCCATATATATCAAATCAATATATGTCTTGTGGAATAATTTGTATGAGGTAAGGCATAAATGAGAACTCATCATAATTTTCTTTTAGATAATTGTCCAAGTGATGCCAATATGGATCAAGCTGACGGTGATAGTGACGGCGTGGGAAATGTGTGCGGTACTTGTTTATTTCTTTTATTTATAGCTAAAATATTAGTGTTTTGATGTAATTTTTAAATAAAATGCTTTTCCACAGATATCAAATCAATATATGTCTTGTGGAATAATTTGTATGAGGTAAGGCATTAATGAGTACTCATCATAATTTTCCTTTTAGATAATTGTCCAGGTGTTTCCAATATGGATCAAGCTGACGGTGATAGTGACGGCGTGGGAGATGTGTGCGGTATTTGTTTATTTCTTTTATTTATTGCTAAAATTTAGTGTTTTGATGTAATTTTTAAATAAAAGCTATTCCATAGATTGTGGGATAGGCTTTTACGACGGAATTCATAACAATTAGTGGGTTTTCAGCGGGTTCGCCGTCGGACAAGTCCATAGATATCAAATCAATATATGTCTTGTGGAATAATTTGTATGAGGTAAGGCATTAATGAGTACTCATCATAATTTTCTTTTTAGATAATTGTCCAGGTGTTTCCAATATGGATCAAGCTGACGGTGATAGTGACGGCGTGGGAAATGTGTGCGGTACTTATTTATTTCTGTTATTTATGGCTAAAATATTAGTGTTTTGATGTAATTTTTTAAATAAAAAGCTTTTCCACGGATATCAAATCAATATATGTCTTGTGGAATAATTTGTATGAGGTAAGGCATTAATGAGTACTCATCATAATTTTCTTTTTAGATAATTGTCCAAGTGATGCCAATATGGATCAAGCTGACGGTGATAGTGACGGCGTGGGAAATGTGTGCGGTACTTGTTTATTTCTGTTATTTATAGCTAAAATATTAGTGTTTTGATGTAATTTTTAAATAAAAAGCTTTTCCACAGATATCAAATCAATATATGTCTTGTGGAATAATTTGTATGAGGTAAGGCATTAATGAGAACTCATCATAATTTTTTTTATAGATAATTGTCCAGGTGTTTCCAATATGGATCAAGCTGACGGTGATAGTGACGGCGTGGGAGATGTGTGCGGTATTAGTTTATTTCTTTTATTTATTGCTAAAATATTAGTGTTTTGATGTAATTTTTAAATAAAAGCTTTTCCACATATATCAAATCAATATATGTCTTGTGGAATAATTTGTATGAGGTAAGGCATTAATGAGTACTCATCATAATTTTCTTTTTAGATAATTGTCCAGGTGTTTCCAATATGGATCAAGCTGACGGTGATAGTGACGGCGTGGGAGATGTGTGCGGTATTTGTTTATTTCTTTTATTTATTGCTAAAATATTAGTGTTTTGATGTAATTTTTAAATAAAAAGCTATTCCATAGATTGTGGGATAGGCTTTTACGACGGGAATTCATAACAATTAGTGGGTTTTCAGCGGGTTCGCCGTCGGACAAGTCCATAGATATCAAATCAATATATGTCTTGTGGAATAATTTGTATGAGGTAAGGCATTAATGAGAACTCATCATAATTTTCTTTTTAGATAATTGTCCAGGTGTTTCCAATATGGATCAAGCTGACGGTGATAGTGACGGCGTGGGAGATGTGTGCGGTATTTGTTTATTTCTTTTATTTATTGCTAAAATATTAGTGTTTTGATGTAATTTTTAAATAAAAAGCTTTTCCACAGATATCAAATCAATATATGTCTTGTGGAATAATTTGTATGAGGTAAGGCATTAATGAGTACTCATCATAATTTTCTTTTTAGATAATTGTCCAGGTGTTTCCAATATGGATCAAGCTGACGGTGATAGTGACGGCTTGGGAAATGTGTGCGGTACTTGTTTATTTCTGTTATTAATGGCTAAAATATTAGTGTTTTGATGTAATTTTTAAATAAAAAGCTTTTCCACGGATATCAAATCAATATATGTCTTGTGGAATAATTTGTATGAGGTAAGGCATTAATGAGTACTCATCATAATTTTCTTTTAAGATAATTGTCCAAGTGATGCCAATATGGATCAAGCTGACGGTGATAGTGACGGCGTGGGAAATGTGTGCGGTACTTGTTTATTTCTGTTATTTATAGCTAAAATATTAGTGTTTTGATGTAATTTTTAAATAAAAAGCTTTTCCACAGATATCAAATCAATATATGTCTTGTGGAATAATTTGTATGAGGTAAGGCATTAATGAGTACTCATCATAATTTTCTTTTTAGATAATTGTCCAGGTGTTTCCAATATGGATCAAGCTGACGGTGATAGTGACGGCGTGGGAGATGTGTGCGGTATTTGTTTATTTCTTTTATTTATTGCTAAAATATTATTGTTTTGATGTAATTTTTAAATAAAAAGCTATTCCATAGATTGTGGGATAGACTTTTACGACGGGAATTCATAACAATTAGTGGGTTTTCAGCGGGTTCGCTGTCGGACAAGTCCATAGATATCAAATCAATATATGTCGTGTGGAATAATTTGTATGAGGTAAGGCATTAATTAGTACTCATCATAATTTTCTTTTTTAGATAATTGTCCAGGTGTTTCCAATATGGATCAAGCTGACGGTGATAGTGACGGCGTGGGAAATGTGTGCGGTACTTGTTTATTTCTTTTATTTATAGCTAAAATATTAGTGTTTTGATGTAATTTTTAAATAAAAAGCTTTTCCGCCGATATCAAATCAATATATGTCTTGTGGAATAATTTGTATGAGGTAAGGCATTAATGAATACTCATCATAATTTTCTCTTTAGATAATTGTCCAGGTGTTTCCAATATAGATCAAGCTGACGGTGATAGTGACGGCGTGGGAGATGTGTGCGGTATTTGTTTATTTCTTTTATTTATAGCTAAAATATAAGTGTTTTGATGTAATTTTTAAATAAAAAGCTATTCCATAGATATCAAATCAATATATGGCTTGTGGAATAATTTGTATGAGGTAAGGCATTAATGAGAACTCATCATAATTTTCTTTTTAGATAATTGTCCAAGTGATGCCAATATGGATCAAGCTGACGGTGATAGTGACGGCGTGGGAAATGTGTGCGGTACTTGTTTATTTCTTTTATTTATAGCTAAAATATTAGTGTTTTGATGTAATTTTTAAATAAAAAGCTTTTTCCGCCGATATCAAATCAATATATGTCTTGTGGAATAATTTGTATGAGGTAAGGCATTAATGAATACTCATCATAATGTTCTCTTTAGATAATTGTCCAGGTGTTTCCAATATAGATCAAGCTGACGGTGATAGTGACGGCGTGGGAGATGTGTGCGGTATTTGTTTATTTCTTTTATTTATAGCTAAAATATAAGTGTTTTGATGTAATTTTTAAATAAAAAGCTATTCCATAGATATCAAATCAATATATGGCTTGTGGAATAATTTGTATGAGGTAAGGCATTAATGAGAACTCATCATAATTTTCTTTTTAGATAATTGTCCAAGTGATGCCAATATGGATCAAGCTGACGGTGATAGTGACGGCTTGGGAAATGTGTGCGGTACTTGTTTATTTCTTTTATTCATAGCTAAAATATTGGTGTTTTGATGTAATTTTTAAATAAAAAGCTTTTCCACGGATATGAAATCAATATATGTCTTGTGGAATAATTTGTATGAGGTAAGGCATTAATGAGTACTCATCATAATTTTCTTTTTAGATAATTGTCCAAGTGATGCCAATATGGATCAAGCTGACGGTGATAGTGACGACGTGGGAAATGTGTGCGGTACTTGTTTATTTCTTTTATTTATAGCTAAAATATTAGTGTTTTGATGTAATTTTAAATAAAATGCTTTTTCCACAGATATCAAATCAATATATGTCTTGTGGAATAATTTGTATGAGGTAAGGCATTAATGAGTACTCATCATAATTTTCTTTTAGATAATTGTCCAGGTGTTTCCAATATGGATCAAGCTGACGGTGATAGTGACGGCGTGGGAGATGTGTGCGGTATTTGTTTATTTCTTTTATTTATTGCTAAAATATTAGTGTTTTGATGTAATTTTTAAATAAAAAGCTTTTCCACAGATATCAAATCAATATATGTCTTGTGGAATAATTTGTATGAGGTAAGGCATTAATGAGTACTCATCATAATTTTCTTTTTTAGATAATTGTCCAAGTGATGCCAATATGGATCAAGCTGACGGTGATAGTGACGGCGTGGGAAATGTGTGCGGTACTTGTTTATTTCTGTTATTTATAGCTAAAATATTAGTGTTTTGATGTAATTTTTTAAATAAAAAGCTTTTCCACAGATATCAAATCAATATATGTCTTGTGGAATAATTTGTATGAGGTAAGGCATTAATGAGTACTCATCATAATTTTCTTTTTAGATAATTGTCCAGGTGTTTCCAATATGGATCAAGCTGACGGTGATAGTGACGGCGTGGGAGATGTGTGCGGTATTTGTTTATTTCTTTTATTTATTGCTAAAATATTATTGTTTTGATGTAATTTTTAAATAAAAAGCTATTCCATAGATTGTGGGATAGACTTTTACGACGGAATTCATAACAATTAGTGGGTTTTCAGAGGGTTAGATGTCGGACAAGTCCATAGATATCAAATCAATATATGTCGTGTGGAATAATTTGTATGAGGTAAGGCATTAATTAGTACTCATCATAATTTTCTTTTTAGATAATTGTCCAGGTGTTTCCAATATGGATCAAGCTGACGGTGATAGTGACGGCGTGGGAGATGTGTGCGGTACTTGTTTATTTCTTTTATTTATAGCTAAAATATTAGTGTTTTGATGTAATTTTTAAATATAAAAGCTTTTCCGCCGATATCAAATCAATATATGTCTTGTGGAATAATTTGTATGAGGTAAGGCATTAATGAATACTCATCATAATTTTCTCTTTAGATAATTGTCCAGGTGTTTCCAATATAGATCAAGCTGACGGTGATAGTGACGGCGTGGGAGATGTGTGCGGT